>NC_139344.1:327380765-327500426 GCF_055883805.1 Amblyomma maculatum | reverse complement strand
ACTGCATCCGCCCTTGGTAGTTAAATCTGCGAGCAGTTTATTACTCTTTACTTAAGCAGTGGCGGCGAAACTGCTTGCACAAAACAGTGCCGCGGGCATGGCTGCGAGCAGCCAGAGAGTATTGATTTTTCCTTAAGTGTAAAAGGCTGCTTTGCGAGGCGCGCGCCTCTAGTGCATTCATAAACAAACTTTTTTTTAAAGCACCTGGTCCTCGCCAGTTTATGACTCTCACGAGCTGCGGAGAAACAGCTGAGTTGACCTTGCACTTACACGTCGGGTGAGTTATGCAGGCCACTATTTGAGGGTCAATGTCACGCCCAAATGGTTCTCTGGGCGCTTTTCTTACGAAAAGAATAAAAAGAATGAACATTGCAGCAGTGCTTGCCTCGCTCCAAAGTTGCATACGCGCAGCTTTTGACTGAAGACGTTCAGTACGAGAAAGGAGGTCGTTAAAAAAACGCGCGGTGCTTTTGCAGGCCTGAATGAAGGAAAGCGTTTGGTGAACAGTCTGTATAGGGTAATATTCCGCAAGCAGTTATTATTTTCTTAGTTAATGCTTCACTATTTCAACAGGGCGCAGCTGTTTCACACGTTAGGGCTGGCAGTTCAGGGGGAGGGGGGTGAGTGTACGTTGATGGGGCGAGAGTAATAAAATCGATTGATTCCATTTCGATTCTTTTTGTCATTGGCTGAAGCAACGCTACGCCAACGCAGTCAGTGTGATTCCCCATTCGATCTGGGGGCATAGGTACTTCACGCAATCGAAAGCAAAAGAGCCATTGCATCATCGTGGCCCACTCCATTATAAAAGCTCCGCCGTCACCAACAGCGCAAACAAAAGGATGAATTGTATAAAATATGCATCCCCAAAATGTTGCCTAGGGCATGTGTTTCAAAAGCCACCTGTTCAGAGGATGTAAGCTGACCATCCTAGCAGAGCTTCGGCGGAGCCCTCTATTGACATTCGCTTGGGGTGAGAAGCTTTACTGTCAGAAAAATATCTGAGCTTATCTTGTAATCCTTCCTTCCTTCCTTCCTTCCTTCCTTCCTTCCTTCCTTCCTTCCTTCCTTCCTTCCTTCCTTCCTTCCTTCCTTCCTTCCTTCCTTCCTTCCTTCCTTCCTTACTTTCTTTCTTTCTTTCTTTCTTTCTTTCTTTCTTTCTTTCTTTCTTTCTTTCTTTCTTTCTTTCTTTCTTTCTTTCTTTCTTTCTTTCTTTCTTTCTTTCTTTGTATAATAGCATTGCTTATTTACTGTTCGTAAATATCATCCTAAGCGCAGCAAGAAGGAGTGGTGCTGGCCGTCGCCTTAATATTGGATATCTAGAAACCAGCAAGGCCAACCGCTGCGTCATTGCGGCTCTGGAGGATGCTCTCGGTTCTTATTTTGTATCCGTTTATTTCATGTGCTATTTCTGCGTGGGCACGGCGGCTGGTACACGGGCGGCGTCCCACGCCGCCGATTCGGCTTTCCTCCGGCCGACAAATCATTCGCCGCCGGCTCCGCTACCGCACGTCTGTCGCTGCAGCAGCAGTTGCGATTCCGTGAGGAACGGGTTTAGTTCTCCCCACCTCTTAGAACACTCGGCAAAGGTACGAAGAGAAAAAGTAACAAACTGAGAAATATGTTGCGGAGAAGCCTCTCCTATCCCTTACTCTCTCCTTTTCCGCATCGTCGCCCCAGCATTTTTCCTTCGATGCTGATGACTTTTTTTCGCCAGACATACACGCCAGAACGGAAACGTGTGCAACCTGGAACGGGAGGCTTCTCCTCTATACGCTTGATGCTATCATCTTCGCTGTCCAACGTGCCTGTCGAGCTAAACCGCGCCTCTGCACGACGGAACACATTTCAGCGTCGATGTATAGTTAGCTCGCTCTTCATGTGTTTGTCGAGTGACGAAAATGGCCGCTCTTTGCGCGCTGCGCTGTGGCATGAGTGAACCGCTGGTAAACTGCGGCAGGCGAGGGTACACAGAACTCTGTCGATAATACCGCGACAGAAAGCAGGGTTTAGAGTGCTGCGCGGTCGTCGAGGGTGCGCAAGGGCGCGGGTACATCTCTCTTATCAACTTGGGAGAGACGACGCCGCACACGCGGGCGAACAGCAGCATAGAGCAAGAACGGCTTGTGAAGTGTCGCCAGGCCTTTTTTCGGGCTTCGAGGGGGAAACCTGGGGTGTACGTACGCTTTCGGGCGTAAACACGGTCCGAGCGCTCTCGCCTGCCCCGACGCCGCCGTTCCTGCGTCAACCCCTCCCGAACTCGCCCTTGAGGTCGTGGCGGTGGATGGGGGTAAAGGTCCCAAAACAGAAACTGTGACCACGCGTTCGCAGCGGCTCGAGCATTATGGGAAACCCAACAACGCGCGGTAACCCGCGACGCCCAGAGAACACACACCACGGGGGCTGACGCCCTCTCAAGCGCCGCACTGTTTGCAAAGCGGGGCTTTGCTCGGGTTTGCCTCTCGAAGACAGAAAGAGAAGAAAAGAAAAAGAGAAGGACCATGGTTTGGATTTCGAATGTGCTTGGGCTGGCCGCTTCAAGGGCTTGCCTTTCCAACATAACGCGGAGGGCCCTCGGGGCATACTGGAAAACCGCGGACTCCGGGTTCAGGGTTTTGAAGAGGGCGCTCTTGTGCCTGCATTTTCAACGGCGCGGGCGAATCTTGCACTTTATTCTTTTTTTTTTTTTTTTTTTTTTGTGTGTGTGTGTGTGTGTGTGGTCGCTAAAGGCAAACAAAGTTGTGGGGAAGGGTGCCCAGGGCTTCGACGGAGGAAAAACACAGTGAATGCGTCATTTGCTGCCCCTTGTTTGTGCACGGGCCACGCGCTTTTATTGACTTGGGTCTGACAGGCTCAAGTACCTTGCGGGGTGATTGAAACTCGCTAACACATGCTTGGTTCTCGGACGTCTCCTTCCTTTCTTTTGTCACTCTCGTATGAGTCCTACGAAAGTCCAGACTCGGCATCACCACTCTCGTCTCATGGGCGCAAGTCCTGCTGTACCCAAAAACATACTGAGACGGAGCATTAGGGAGGATCTGTGAACGGCCAACAGCTGGTTTCCCTGTTTGCCTGCCTTGATTTGTGTTACAAATAATGAATGCAAAGAACATCTTACTCTGCTGTGAGATACGCGTTAGACGAGTGAAGGTTTCTAAGCCCAGTACATGTGCTTAGACGTACATATATGCGTATTTTCGTTGCACATGTACCTTAACACAAATATAAATAAACCCAGGATGCAGTAGCAACACAACGCAAATACACTTAATTTGCTCGCCATTTTGAGGCTTTTTTAGGTAGGGATGTCACGCGACGCCTGTAATTGTAAACACTTTGTTGATGCGATGTATTTGCCTATACTGACAGCATTCGAACCCTTAGTACACCCAAACACCGATTCGAAAACTAAAGCGCTTTCGGTCATCTTAATGTAGTCATCTCGTGTGAGGGGTTTTGGGTCAGAATTGGAAGTGACTTCATACAACCTCCTGATTGCTCATCCCGTATGCTTCAGCCCATAGCTAAGTCAAATAGCTGCAAGAAACGGTGGACAAATTCTCTACATCTCTCCTTCCCTTCTCACCCCCCGCTCCACGTAGAGAATATTCACATTACCAAACTAGTTCTTCGGAGCATAATTAAGAGATCCTGTCATCGCGTGTCCAAGCATGCTGAACTGGATGGGCGTCACTTGGCGAAGCACTCCTGGTGTCGAGACCAGCGCAGCTTCTTCAGGTGGCGCCGGCATGCGGTTCGGCACGCGATGGAGGGATCTCTTACTTTTATCCTCTCGATAGTATATATGCGTAGCTTAAAAAAGAAACGCATTACTCGTTTTTTCGACCGCTTGATAAATGGCTTCCACATTTCGCAGGAACGAGAAAGGAATGAAAGGGAAAGAGAGTGGATGCGATTAATTCGGCAGCACCATTCGTCTGGACATCGATGAAACGAAACGTCCAACTATTTTCTCTACCTATATAACATCATCGATTTCTATCGCAAATATACGACTGCGAACTGCAGCGCCAGCCCAGCATCTAGCCGTCTCGTTTCAGAGCGGATGGAGGCAGATGTTGATACAGCGCCTTGACAGGCATTCGACAAGACGTAACAAATAACACGAGAAGGTTTAAAACAAAACAGTGAAAAGGAGAGATTCAAACAGCAAAAACGAGAACAGGTAGAAAGAGAGAGATGGAAATACGAAATAGGGGGGAAAATGGTGCGTTCTCCACGGACCGTCTTATAAGCGCAGAAGAAGCGAAGCGGACGCATTGATGCGTTTCTATTCAACTCCCCCTAACTACACGATCGATTTAATCTGCCTTCTGTTTCGCGGACGTATCGAAAATTCGATCGAAAGAGAATCATGGCTCCGGGGAGCACGTCGTGACTTGCGAGCGGTCGGCAACGGCAATACGCGTGCTGCGGCAACTTGCATTCGCGTATCGAGTCGAAGCAGTCTTCGAGTTCAGTATGGTCGTCTCGGTTCTGCAAAAATTTTTTAGCGCGATAGCCTTAAAGGCCCACTGTCCACCCTCCGGTCGAAAATATTTTCTTCCCCGGTGACTGTGAGACTTCGCCCCCAGAACGCAAGGCCGCAAAATTTTTTTGAAAAGAGTAACTAATAACGCAGTTACAGCCACCGCAATCACCCGATTCTGTCATGCTTCTCTCCTTCCGTTCCCTCGCAAAGGTTTTTCACTCTCCTGCCCGAGGTCGTCTAGCCTCCGCAAGACAAATTCCCTTTCCTCCTCCGCGTTTGGCGGGAGGTGGGGCGTGGCACTCCGCGAGCGCGAAAAAAAAAAAAAAAAAAAAAAGACGGCCGAGGGAGCGCGCGCCGCTGGATTCAGTCTGGCCGTGGCGAGGGAAACGCGCGCAGCGAGCGGTAGACACCCATCCTTCTCCCGTCAGTCAGCGAGACGGACCAATAGACGTCGTTCGCGGTACGTACGTCATTACTGTGGCCCGTCGGGCCAGCGCAGGAAACGGGAAAGCTGGCTTCCCAAAGGAGAGCATGACAGAGCTTTAAATTGTATTTTCGATGCTTTGCGGCGCGCGTGTCACTGTAGCATTTTGCACAGACTATCTCCGGCACCTGATCGAAACACTGGGCTCCTTTGCTTAAAGGGGCCTGGGCCGGCGTCGGCGGCTGGCGTTGACGTTGTGACCGAAAAATCATGAACATGGCGCTGGTCGGAGGCAGCGGGCAGGTAGCATGGGCGCCCACTGTGTGATTGTAGGGTTGCCTGACGTTGCGTTTGGCAGAAGCTGCCACCTCGGACCTCTCTTTTCGTATGGGAAGGTGATATCAGAATAAGCCTGCCAGGACTCTTGCATCCACGATATCATTAGGCCAAGCAGGCACGCTCATACGTCTTGGTTAGAGCGGCGCTTTATATTTGAGGTGCATGGTAGCCTACGCTATCGCGTCATGCACTCAAAGGCGGAGCTTAAGTGCCCCCCCCCCCCCCCCCATATGTTTTTCCGCGCGTACGATGCGTGCTGACAAGAGTGGATATGCTCGTTTACCAAGTGATCTACAGCAATGCTTCTTCCTTCGCTTCCATCCAGAATATTATCAGCTGGGTGGTGCGATGTAGAGAAGCCAAGACGTGCACAATACTGCGAATTCTGTTCCTTCGATTGCGCGTCATTCTTGCCATTCGTTTCCACAAAGTGCTCATCCCAACGATAAGGGGCCAATGGCTTTGGTTTTGTTTGGGAAGTTTAACGTCCCAAAGCGACTCAGGCTGTGAGAGACGCTGTAGTGATCGGCTCCGGCAATTTCGACCACCTGGGGTTCTTTAACGTGCTCGTGACTTTGCACGGGCGCCTTGCTTCTCACCTCCGTCAGAAAAGCGGCCGCCGTGGCTGGATTTGGATCAGATATCCCTGGAAACAGCAGTCGAGCGCCGTAACCACAAACCCACCGCTGTGGTTTGCCGGTGGATTTACCTGAGACACTGATAAAGAATGAAAAATAGTAAAATGGAGATATTCATTGGAAACAGATATGTTGTATTATGACTCCTTATAGTCAACACAACTCCTATTTTGTAGTATTTTTTTATTGGTGCCAATATCTGTTTCCTGCTATCTATGCCATAATGGAGGCATCTCGGCGCTTTTCAAAGAAGAAAAATGGGATAGTATAGAATCATCTGTTTACTACTGTCCCGAGAAAACGTTGTGTGTCGATTTGATTCCTAGTTTTGTTTTTAGCTACAGCAAGTAACTTCTCATGTCAGTTTCATTATCGAACGAAGGGCCTGGCGGATCGCAAAAGGTGAATAAAGATTAGAATCGCAAAAAGAAGTATCACATGACGCATCTCCAAGTACGCTAGACTACAAAACAAAGTTCACTTGAAAATTTTAGTTCGTGTAAGCCTTGTCGCACGTAAGATGCTCAGCGAATTGGGCCAATTTCAAGAAACTTCTGGCACGTTAAAAGAAACTCACGAACAGCTCGCATACTTGCGCAAGTCAGAACATTCAGGATTGCGATATTCATGCGGACAGAGATTTCTCTGAACGTAAAAACGCAGAAACGACGCAGATAGAGGTTTGGCTGTTGAGCTCACGGTTACCGGCTGAAAAGCTCTATCAACTCCTGCAGTCGCCGCCAGGGTTTGCACACAAGAGGTAGTAATAAAATTTCCCTCTAGTTTCCATAACCCTTCGTCAAGTTACATCGAGCAGGATACGAGAGCGTTCCGCGGCTATCTTTGATCACTCAGCCGTCGAGCTTCTGCAGGACCGTATTCTGCACGTCGTTGTTACGTCGTGACACCTTTATTTATCCTCCGAGCGAGAGGAGCTTGTTTTGAGGAAAGCGCCGTCGCGTAAACCGGGACAACTGTACACAACCACCAGTTGCTTCGTAACCTGTTTCGATACGGCGTTGCGTGCCGGTAATAAAACCCGCCTTTTGCAACACCAACCTAGATCGCGAATGCTGTATTTCCCCAAAGACAAACAGCGAAACTAACACAGTGCGGGGTATGCGAAACTCTCAAGATATTGCGAAACTATTTAGCTGCTGGGATAAGAGGACCGTAACGTGACTCCACGGGCCTTCACTAGCGTCATTGGCTTGTCTGTTTCCCTGGAAACCAGGCAGTCACCGAGTGAACGAAATTGAGACTTGTGAAAGAGAAATGACGTCAGGAAAGGAACTCGAGAGAGTCGAGAACCTTTACTCTTATGTCAGCCAAGAAATATTCGATCAGCATTATATTTCTTTCTTTATCCCACTTTCGTTTCTTCTGTCCATGTTTCTTTACCTTCTTCCGTTTATTTTCATTTCGTTTCAGTATTTCTCCCTCAATCCCGTCCGATCAGTTTGTAACATAGTCTATATATTGCTGTGAACCATTCAGATGTTTATTTGTTCTCTTTCGACAGCCACAGGCATGCGACCTTATCATTGTGAATCTAGCGCGCGAATCACTTCTGTATTTGTTTGTTCATGCTCGCTGTCGCGAGACAAGACTTTATCACTCCCTTTGTTGCGGCAGATGATTCGAGATGTATCTCAAAGGATTCCAGCCACGCGTTTGTATTTCTACAATGTTCCCGGTTATGCTAGTCACTGTCCGCGGTTTTGTCTAGATGGTTCTACGCCGCTTTTGAATTGAGTGCTGACTAGTGGTACGGGTATTCTTTCATCGACGACCGCTGAGCACGATTGTTGCTATAGCCGCCTCGGATGGCTTAGTTCTTTTGCGGGCGCAAGTCAGCCCAATAAAGAGTTAATGTCAGTGCTTCTACACCTGTGTGTTCATTTGTAACCACGGCATTGTCACCGCCACGTGACAATATATATAAGTACCATGGACATATATTCACTGAGTGGTTGCGATTATGTTTTAACATGTAACGCATCAAGACATTTTATCGGTCACGTGAACATTTTTGATGTCCGAGGTTACACTCGAGGATAACAGACCTGCAGCTCACAGCACCAGCCTTTAATGCAAAAAAATGAAGGGGAGGGCTACGGTCATGAGGCTCCATCCTTTGTGGTGGCGCAGAAATTTATAAATTGAAAAACAAAACTGCGCAAAAAGGACGGGACAGGCGACGAAAAACATAGGACGAGCGCTGCGTGTTCTTTCTTTTTTTTTTTTTTGTCCCTTTTGCGCAGTTCTGTTTTTCAATAATGCCTTACCAACAGGCCCGCCATCGCACTCTATTAAATATAAATAATTTGTCTATGAAGGAGCATGTATGAAACTTGGCAGAACTATTAGGTACATTAATACACAGCCTTTTTGTTTTTTTATTTTTTTCTCTCATATGCATGTGTATAAAATTTTGCGTGAAGAGCACGCACTGATGCTTCAGTGAACACGTAGCCCAAAGTTTTGGACATAAAGGAAGCATTCTTGGTTTGTTCCTTCCGTACCCTAAGAAGAAAAGGGGAGGAGAAGGTTAGGGATTAAGGAAAGGCGCGGTAACGAGCCTATATCAGGTTATATCACTCGCAGTTTAAGTAATGAAGGCAGATATAAAAAGGAGGTAGAGAAAACAATGGAAGTTCTGTCAGCCGGTAAAGTTTATGGCACGCGTCAACTTGGAAAATAAAATTTATAGTAACGCTGCCTTGTGACCCAGCTGCCGGGGAATATTACGAGGTAATGGAGCATGCTCGAAACCACTCCTCTCTACACTTTTCAAGCGATTGCTTTGCTTGACTTCTTGGAAATAATTTTCCAATCACAGCCGCGTACCGTAGACCTTGTGGCCTGGTACACACAGAATTAGTAAGTATTTCCAACTAATACGCCTAAACACGCGACCCACTAACATTTTAAGCGTCACGCGAATAACGTCTTTGTTCCCTTTCCACCATTTTATCGGTGTTCCGACATCCGTTAAAGTTATGACTTTCGTCAATACTTCTTGACCAGAGCAATTATAGGTCGACGCTTCTCCGACTGTTCATACCAGTCGCCATTTAAAGAGACAAATAAAAGAAAAGGTCAGCCGCCCGCAACCTCCCTGCACTTGTATTTAAATCTGAAACTGCACGCTCGATAACATTGGAACGAAGCTCTCCAGGAATAACGTGACCAGCTGCTAACTTCGGCCTCGTGCGTTGTGCCCCACCAACAACAGCAGCAGCAAAGGCATAGAAGGCGGCCGAATGCACATCGATCACTTCCCGCGCAAAATCAATGTGGCGGCGACGCCCGGCCGTTGTACGAAGCAAGCCTGTCGCGCGCCCCGGCTCAGCGGCGCACCAGAGCGTTTGCCGCTCTCCTCTCGCGATTTTCCTTTCTCGTTTGTCTCTTCTTTCCTTTCCATTATTTAAAAATATTCCTTTCCCCACGCTGATCGCCGCCGACGCGAGCGCGTTGGTCTCGCTTCAATGCGTCTTGATCCGCTGTTTCGCGCGGCCCAGAGAACGCGCCTCTCCGGTCTTCTTGTTTTTACTTCGCTCAGTTTGTGTCTTTTAAAATTTTGTATAGTTATTTGTTTTCTCATAGCGCGATGTGCATACCACAAAGGCGGCAGCTAGCCTTTGCTTGCTGTGGGTGGAGAAGAGAGAGGAGGGGGAGGAACCACTGGAAGGGAAGTGTCCCGACTGCGTCTACAACCGCACTAAAACCAAGCAGGACTGCAGAAGCTATAACTTGGTGCCGGAAGCGAAGAATTAGGACTTTACAAAGCCGTCCCATCTTTTCCCTATAAACTGGCTGGGGCCAGTTCTCGCGCTCTCGCCAATCACGACAGCCAACAACGCCGTGTCCGAACCATTAGCAAATCACCTATCTCTGCTGTACGCGCACAAAGCCACCGAAGTTCTGTCCCCATTTAAACTCGGAGACAGCTCCGCTCAGCTTCCATAACGGTGCACTGTTTTGAATAAGACGAAGTTTATAGCAGCTTGCCTTTCTTCCTCTGCTGTCCTGTATTATTTTTTTGTTTTGTCTGTGTCGATCAGCTTCGATCAGCCGTGCGCACCGCGCCCTGCGACGTTGAAAGATTTCGATCGAGAATAATCTGTGCCCTGCCGGCATCTTTTGAGGGGCCTCCTTTCCAAGCGGCCCTCTGCCCGCGTGCCCGCCGACCGCGCGGCTGTGCCAGTTTTATTCCAAGACGTACGCTTGTCTCCGATGCCTTCTTGTGAAACGCGTGACATCACATGTCGCGAGGAAGGCCCTGCCCCGCGCGAGTGATAGATGCACATTACACGGTACACTTGCACCGCTGCTCTAGAAATATGGGACTGGAGATGGAGCTCTGTTGCACGTGAAAGAACAGTAAATGTCAGCTGCAACGAAAACTGCTGACTGGATATTCGCGATGACGAAAGACTTGCGAGTTCATCTTTCAGTATGTGAGCTATAATGCTAAAGTAGAGGAAAAATGCACTAGCCCATCGCCGCAATGGGTACTCGACTCGCAAAGATGTTGAGCTCGTGTAAATTTTTCCACAGCACTCCTCACCCCCCCCCCCCCCCCCCTCTCCCGAACACCACCACCACCTGTCCCTTTTGTCATTAACTCTGTATTCTAACGCACAATATAAGGAATTCGGCCTTTCTGGCCAATATGTAACCTGAATAAAAGGGGGTACTAAAGCGAGTTTTCGCCGAGCCCGCTCCTCAAGCGGGAAGTTTTCGAATGTCGCCAGAAATTGTGCAACAAAATTGAGGGAGAAAATAAGGGGGGAGGGGGGGGGGGGGGGGGCACCTAATCTCCACATTTAAGCATATGAAGCGATAGCTTTAATAGAGTGATCAGTTAATACCAGACGTCTTTGCTGCACACACGGGACGGGTAAGGTGTGGCCACTCGCCTGCGTAGGAGGCGTCCGGTATCGCGTCTCCGCTCTGCTAAATCTATCTCGTTAGTTCCGTCTGTGGCTGCCCTTTGGGATCCTCGTTGACGTACGTGCACTTTCATACTCGCCTAATCTTTTATCTATGTATCTTTTACCTTCCATATGCTCATTAACATGAACGATCTTCTGACATAGGTATAGTGTCCTGCTTAGCCGATCGGCACGACGTCGCTATCTTGGCTATAGGTGTAGCGTAACTAAAACGAGATCCAAAGCTTCCGGCAGCTTCGACTGCCATCTTACATGCCCCCTCCCCCCATCTCAATGTAGCTGCCCCAATTGGCAGTTCCTGCCATGGCATGCCTCGTGGAGATGAGAAAGTGGTGCCTTAGTGGAAGGCTCCGAGATTATCTCGGCCATCTGTGACTTTTAACGCGTACTGCCATCTCACAGTAGACAGGTAACATTTGTGTTAGCACCCATGGAAATGCGGTCGCCACTGCCGGGACTCGTACCCGCGACCTCGCCCTCCTTCTCAGCCGAACGTCATGACCACCGAGCCGTCGCGATAGATTGATTAGGCATAACCACGTCATTGCCAGCTACGGAGTGCCCGTTTTATGAGCGAAGCATCCTCCACTCTGTGAGGGCTAATAAAAAAGCAAGAACTGACAGGACGGACGACGGCGTTTCGCGAGTTCCGCGCGTGAGACTGTCGAGTTCCTCAGCGAACCCTTCTCTTCCGGCTTCGGTGCCCTGCGAAATATCGTCCGCCTGCCTCGGGCGCCCCCGTAGCGAGAGGGATGAGCGGCCGATTGGAGGCGAAAAGCAATCAGTCTCCGCCGAACAGCACGTGGGACGACGAGACAGGCACGGCGGAGCTAGAGTCCCTAGTTGCATGCACCGCGGAAGAAACGCTGCCGAGCCTGCCGGAGCGCGACTTGACTGCTTTGCCGTCACGGCAAAGCGTTTTGCGTTAGTTTGTGAGAGTTTGGCTGTATGCGTTTGTTTGGAGTACGACATTCATTCTTCCATTAGGGCGTGTCCTGCGAGATATTCTTAAGCAGAAGGTCCCTTATCGCCAAGCTTTAAGGGGCCGTCCTGTCAGTAACTGTGCATGTATAATATTTTATTTTTTGTTTGCTTATTTTTAACGCGGTATCTTTAAACGTCTCGTTCTCCGAAAAATCCGGAGTCGGAGTTGTCAGTAGCCCCGCCGGGGTGGTGCAGTGGTAAGACGCCCGACTACTGTGCCGGAGTTTCCGGGCTCGAACCCGGCGTTTCGATGGAGGCGAAACGAAGTGGCGTCCGTGTGCTGTGCGATGTCAGCGCACGTTAAAGATCCCCAGGTGGTCGAAATTACTCCGTAGCCCTCTACTACGGCTCCTCTTTCTCTCTTTCCACTTTCATTTCCACCCTCCTCCCTTCCCTTACGGCGCGGTTCGAGTGTCCACAGAGCAAGTGTGACAGTTACTGCGCCTTTCGCTTCCTGTGAACCTATTATTATTATTATTATTATTATTATTATTATTATTATTATTATTATTATTATTATTATTATTATTATTATTATTATTATTATTATTATTATTATTATTATTATTATTGTCAGTAAAAAATCACAAGCATGCATCTTCCATGTTGTCGTTTGCAGGTGTCATTGCCGGGAACTGATTGGTCTTCGTGTGGAGTGACGTCACGAGACCCCGCCACGTGGCCGGCTATAAAGGAGTGGCCAATTCCGGTAGGTACATTTCAACTCCGCACTAGTTTGCCGAGTCAGCCGCGCTACCCTCAGGCCACGCAGGCACGTTAGTATAGTTACGTCAGTATAGGCACGTTAGTATAGCCACGCTACAAGATAATAAAGTAACACATTAAGGGATTAGTGGTCAAAGCGGGTAGGAGTGCATGTACGCGGAGCAGGATCCTTAAAGGGAACCACAGACGAGCGTCATTAACTCGTTCGGTTCACACCCTAAAGGTGGAGCTTAAGCAGTTGCTGTTATTACTTTGTTTGTTTTTCAGTCAGTATTAGGTGCACTATTAGTGTAAAAACACCATATTAAATACTGTAAGCGCGGTGCCCAAACTCCGCCCTCCATTTTTACGCGGGATTTTCGCAGTACTTGAAGCAAATAAATTGTACAACTTGAAGCATCGCTAATTGTTATCTGAAAGTTATAAATAAATAAAATACAGGAACGAACTCAACTAGAAGAAGGCAACTTCGCGAACTTGTGCAATTCTCGCTGCTCTTGTTCGCAAACAAGGTAAAAATTATGCAATCATATCTGCGAGATTCTGATAATCTTTCTTACTATAGACCGTTCTTAGTTGTTTTGGCTAATGCTTGTTTTAAGAAAATATTTATTATCCAGTGTAAAAAGAAATGGTGGTATTTGTAATATTGTAGGTGTAACTGTGGGTAAAAGGTTTAGGTTAATTGGAACCGAAGAACATAAATATAAGTACGCCGAATTTATTTTTCGAGATTTTTTTCTTTTTACCGATAAAGGTGATTATCTGTGACAAAGCGCAGTACACCTTGATGGTTACTAGTAGCAGTTACAACCTGCCAAAGAAGCTAATAAAGAGTTATAGAAGCGAGGGGTAAGGCTAAACGGTTACGGTTGGATTACGTACCATAGTTGTATGTTTTAAGACTTAAGTCATTGTGGAGGCCCAGCGTGTTCTGGTCCAGAGAGCTCGGGCAGCGGCGGCGGCCAATGGCGTCCCGGAATAGGGTCTGCCACTCAGCTCCACAACCAAACGCACCTCCCTTCCCAAATCACATAATCGTAAATAAATGTTTTCTCCTCCTCGGCTGCCTTGCATGCTCCTAAAGAACGAGGGGCTACAATCCTTTCTAGATGTCGTCTGCTCTGGTCAACCATTGTCCCCCACTCAGGAACTCATTTTGTTAGAATGTCTTCTCCGGCGTTTATCCTGCAGCAGTTCAGAAACAGTTCCGTCGCTATGGTGAGCAGCACGCAAACCACGACCCGCGCCCACTCTCGATCAACGCACCGCAACAAGCTCACATTAATATAACGACCAAGAGTTTGATGTAAACTTCAATTCGTGTTCACAACTTCTCGTTGATTTCAACTAGGATATCATAAACTCGCATTTGCACCGCTGAATGATTGTGCGCTCTTTCCTTCTCTTCATGCTGCACTATCGCCGTCTTTTCCGCAGCATGATGCGCTGTTCTCAACTTCAAGCTTTTTCATAAGATTCCAGGATCCCACCCCATACATGCGAGTGTTCCAGCGTGATACAACTGTTGTATGCATTATTCGCATTGGATACTGATAAAATGCTATCCGTGACCAAAGAACACCTATAAATCCACTCCGCCCCATTCTTGTCCCAGTTATCTCAACCTTATTGTCGGAATTTGCGATCACAATCTGCCCTGTGCAGATAATTATATATTCCCGGACAACTCCCAATGCTTCACTGCCTACAGTAAACTAATGTACCCTTCCTATACAGACTGTTGAACACTACTTAGATTTTTTCGGATCACCAAGAACTCAATGCGACTTCTTTCAGTGGTAAATATATGGCGTTATTTGTTTTTGTTGCTACACGAATTACTCAGTACTGAGCAAGGGCCTTCTCTAGAACTCCGAGCCGGATTCGATCGCCCATTAAGACACATCACTGGTCGCTATGAAATCAATGCAGCAGATTGCATTTTGTTAATACACGTCACAAGCGTAGCCCTCCCTCACTTCATCCGTCCTTTTGAAGCCAATTCATCCATCCGAGAACCAATCGGCACCTGAACGAAGGAGCAGCGGCAAAATCTAGATGATTGAAGCAAAGAGATCACGGTACAACTAAAGATGTCGGAGATACATATATGGTCCGCTTTTAGGGGTGTGATGTATGCCGGGTTCAGTTGCGCATCTCTGTTCTCATATATGCATTTTGTTGCTCACTTAATCCCTAATTCCTTAAATAGAGTCTCTATTATTTCACACACACCCATACAGCTGTAAGGGGCCACCAGAAATAGATACAAAGCTCCACTTTAATACTGCGTGGCTAGGGGCAACGTGTCTGACTCGGAATATAAGGGTCCCATAGGGTTTGACTCCCATCTCACTCTCCAACATAAAAAAGAACTGATTGAGTTGGCAGCCCTTGCCAATTTGAGGCTACTGCGGTCTCGTGACGCAACCCAAACCGCTGATCATTCACTAACCGACCATATCACCTGTCAGGTATATGGGCTCGTCAATTTTCTCTCACCACGGCGATAGCACCGACGCCGGATTTTAGTGCCAAATCGTTGATACGCTTGCCACCGACCATGAATATTGATCGACCTTCCTTGTTTGTTCCGTTGCTTTCACACGAAAAAAAAGAAAAAGAAAATCTCCCGATTCTAACAGATCTAGGTTTGAACCCGGGTAGGTACTCGAGTTCGGTAGCCGAGCATTTTAACCACTTATCCACCGTGGCCTTTTTTCAGCATGGTAGCCTCCGTGGCGGTAGCTTCCACTCGTTATAACCGAGGTTAAGTAGGGTTAAACAGACCCCATTTAACGCAGCGGCTTTCAGATGGAGCCTAAAGTAGGGTTAAATTTGTGGCGTCCGCGATCAACGGCGCCGTTGCAGCGAAGCTCATCGTGGAACCCACGGTTAAACCTTCGCATTTTAACGCGACCACTTCCAGATGGCGTCACAAGTGCAGGCGAAACTGCAGCTTCCCGCGCTTTTGCAATATAATCGCCTCAACAGAGATAACTCCTGAATTTTTTTTTTCCAGTGCATAGCCTTTAAGACTGTCGCTTTAATACTGTTTACGCACATTTTCCGCATCGCATGTGATCGTCCGTACTTTTTACTTCTTCAGATCATCGCCAGCGATGTTAAAACGGCTAATCGCCTTCACACTGAACCACAAAGTTCATAACGCCAAACCGGCGACTTGGCGAGTACCGAAGAAACTTCAGACGTTTGCCTTGAATAAGGTTTGAAAGTGACACGCATACCGTAAAGAGATTAAGGCTAGTATTATGGGCACATTTAGTTCACACTTATACACTGGGCAGAACAGCGATAACAAAAAAAAAAAGGGGAGATTGCTTTTCAAAAAATAATGATTCTCAGGAAGTATCTGCCCTTGGGCGTACCGCCCCACTCTATCCATAGGCGTGTTATACTGCTTTGCATCTTAGAGCTGATACTCACCCGATTCACTCTGAACGCATCTCCCCATCCCCTCTCGCACCAAGACAACACGCGTTGGGGGTGTACGCAATTCCAGCTTTCCGACTAACAAATCTATGCACTACATATACAACCAGGCCGATCGCGGCTGCCCTTGCTGCAAATACTATGCAGTTTACACTGACATGCAATATTGGACTGCTCACAGATCAAAATCCCATTCACTCAGTCCGAGTCTCAAGTTCCACATTAAAACTGACTTCTTTATTAGACAAACTGACCCACTCCGCGTTTTATGGAACATTTTCACATACTACGAAACTCTTATAAGGATATCAGTGCTATCCATCAAGCTGTTCTGACAGCTTTTTTCCTATCCTCCGTGTAAACTTTTGTTTGCAGAATAAAATTTGAATTTGAATTTGAAATCCTGGCTGCCCAGCGCCACTCCTAGAGGCGTTTTCTTTGCCTTTCTCTCCTCCGCTTTTTCTACCGCTGGAGAACGAACTGCCATATTTTGAAAAAGGTGTCGAACCTGAGACCTTCTTCCAGCTAGTCAGCACGAAGTTCCACCTTATGCCCATCACACTGCACAGAATCATATTGTGAGCGTAGCCGTCCGAGTATGGACAGATCATGCATCGAGGTTCTGCATGGGCCACCTCCTACTACGTAGGCAATCGAGACAGACTGGGCGGACGCGGAAGATGGGGGCAACGCAGGGGCCCCTTCCGGCAGCAACCCAGCAGCAGCAGAGGAGGGCGTGGTTCGTGTCTCCCGTGCCGGCGCCATTGTGCGGCGGCGGTGGCGCCTTCAATCCAGATGGATCGCCGCCCACGGCCGCCCGCCGCGCGATAACCTGCCGCCGTGACGCGCCCCGTGTATGCCTGTCCGGATTGCGTTTCACGGGTACGGCGCTCCACCTGTGTCAAAGGGTTTAGGCTAACCCTGCGGTGCTGTACGTGTCACGTATACGAGGCAGACAGATCTAGCGTCCGTACCATATTCCTCGGTGACAGCCGAGCACGTCAAGACGTCGTGCAATATCAGAAACCGCATTTTCCATCTAATTTCTGTAAGTAAGGTAGAAGTGTCAGCGGTCTTATATACAGAAAGCTTGCGGTATATGAGACAGTTGGCACTTCGACCAAGCATGCTGCATATGAGAAAGTTGACACTTCGACCTTTCTAAAGAAATGAGTTGGAAAATACGGTTTGTGACTTGTTGCATTGATTGCTTTCTTTATTAGAAAATAGTCCCGCCGCGGTGGTGCAGTGGTTAAGATTCCCGCGACTACTGTACGTGCCGGAGTACCCCGGCTGGATACCGACCGCCGGGCCGGCGGCTGCGTTTCGATGGGGGCGAAACGGAGTGGCATACGTGTGCTGTGCGTTGTCAGCGCGCGTTAAAGAACCGCAAGTGGTCAAAATTTTCGGAGCTCTTCACTACGGCCTCTTTCATAGCCTGAGTCGCTCTGAGACGTTAAACCCTACAAACCAAACCAAACCAAACCATTAGCCAATAATATGTCCTATCCAGTTTCTCAGTGATTAGAGGCTCAGTCGGAGGACGCGGCCGCGAAAGCCCTATGATACGCAAGTCGCCCTCGTAAGCGGTGAGTGGATATCAAAGTCCAGCTGTGTTAATCATTTGTCACGCGTGATAAAATGTATATCATTCTTACCGAAAACAAAGCTTTGATCAGCGAGAAAATTGCGTAAGAGTGAAGAGCACTTGGCGACACCACTTTCGGATTCCTGCAACTGCGCCTGGCGACGTGATTCGTTCTGCCGACCACAATTGGTTCGTCGCTTTATCGTAGAGGGCTGCTTCAACAGCAGTGGCCAAACAACGTTGTAGAACAGTTCACTGACTTTTATCGGCGGCTCGCTTGTGGCTATCTTTAAACATGTGATGCGAGAGGTTTGTGTGCCGATGAGCAAGGACGTAACAAGGTCCCGCGTCTCTATGAGTTAGTAACATGCCTGCTTCTTACTGAAGTATTGATTCGCCCCATTAAATCATGGCACGGGTAAAATCGCTCTCTCTCCCCCCCTCTCTCTCTCTCTCTCTCTCTCTCTCTCTCTCTCTCTCTCTCTCTTTCTCTCTCATGCAAGCTCGGTTTTCTCGCTCTGGTTGCCCTTAGGCCTCCAGGAAGCACACGTCATCTGCATGACTATCATTTCCTTCGCCGGCGTTTCGAATGTGGGAGTCTGGGGTGTTGGGCAAAAAAAAAAAAATGAATATGTTGGCAGTGTTACCGAAGAAAAAATTGCGTATGAATCGATCCGTCATTAAGAACATGACGCGACAGCATTAATGCATGGATCTCGCCTGCGGCTCCCCTTGCGGATCTCGCTCGCATACACGCACTTTGCCACTCGCTTAATCCTCAGTCAAAGCAATTGCGATCAAATAATTAGAATAGAGATTCATAAAACCCGTCACCCAATCAGTGCCAGGCCATGTCCTCTGCCATCTACCACCTGCCAGATGTATCCTCATTATTTTTCGCTCACAACACCGACACCGAATTTTTGGAGAACGGCGTCCTTAATGCTGCCACTTCAATAATTTGTAAACATTACTTCGTGTGCTATTTCCTTTCAGTGGCAGAACAAACATACAGGTGCATATATACGGCTAGAATCTGCATCTACACTTAAATGTAATGAAAGCCCCTGCTACCTTCAGCAACACGTGTTGACGAAAACACTGCCATAGAGCAAGTTCGAACGGACCTGGCCGTGACATGCTTGAAGTTGGGCTCCCAAAAAGAAATAAATAGTGCGGCCAAACTCGCACACTATATATCATGAGGGCTAAAATCTAGTCATCGTCAAGTGCACTGAACCCACATTGCGTTCTACATGCAGCCAGTGTATCTAGTAGGAGAATGGTGAAATATCATTGATACCCGAGCATTTTCCACACTCTGCCCACTGAGAATAGAGGTCGCCGTTGTTTGTTCGCCTATAAGATCGACCTTATGTCCCTATTCCTGATGTACAAGAGATGCTGAGTGATGACACCCCCCCCCCCCCCCCCCCCCGCCTCCAAAAAAAAAAAAAAGAAATGATAAAAAAAAAATGGGCGCAACAGAAACGGTAAAAAGGAAGGAAAAAAAAAATTAAGAGCGAGTGGGACAGGTTAATGACACTGACATATCGAAAGCCTGAACGCGCTTGACGCGCTCAGCAACAATACGTTGTCGACCGCGTCGAGGGCAGCATGATAAATCGTCCACGGCCTCCCAGCGAGCCGTCGTCGGAGAGCAATTTGCAGACACGCTGAGAGAGCGCAAGCGAACATGGAAAAGAAAGGATAGAAAGCGTCGAAAAAATGGCAGCAGCGACAGCACGTCGCGCCAAGCACCGATATTGGTGGCTTTCTTGTGTTGTGGGTGGCTATACAACGGGGTGCCACGTAGAATGACGTACTAATTAAAAAATAATAATATACTTGACTAATCCTCCATCTTCTCTGTTCATATGCAGGCGCCTTCGCCTGTAGATGTCCGCCGCGTCACCGGATGGTGGATCGAGGTTATTTATAGTTGGCGCTTTGTACGATCCACAGGACCTTGTATATCTATCAATGACAGATTCAATCCCGCGATGGGTCCCGACGCGCCTCCTGGTCTCGGGTCCTCGTTTCCGGCCTGCCCGAAAATGAGAAGCTAGCATTATGCAAACGAGTGAGAGCGTGTCAGATGAGGGGCCTGTGGGCGTGTCCGACACAATCGCACATCCTCTCTGTGGGACGCTTGCTTCTGCGTGTAGCTGTGCGCTCGCTTAATAGTTTAAACACGTGGAGGTGCTCATAGCTGACAATGTCGGTGGTTGCACTGATAATCCTTGTCCTGATTACCCTTGCGCCTTAACCTCGAATAGATCATCTAATACAAAACGTTTCATAATCGCGCTACCCCAGTTTCGGCTCGGGTGCTGTCGAGAGTCGTCGGAAGGGTTCGGAACGCGGCAGAAAGTTGTCGGCATGGAGGCCCACAGTTGAGGCAGTGTCCCTTCCCTTATGGTGCTGGTCAGGTGTCCACCGAGAAGGGTGACAGACAAGTGCGCCTTTCCTTTCCTAGAGAACAATATACAAAGGAGCTGTCACATCTGCTTTTTAGGCGCACCTTCAGGTGTTGCTTCAGCGTGCCTCTATTTTGTTAATAATTGGTTCACATGAAAGGAAAGGCGCAGTATATGTCACACTTGTTCTGTGGACACCTGACCCGCGCAGTAAGGGAAGGGAGGAAGGTGGGAATGAAAGTTATAGTATAATAATAAAAGAGAGACTTATCGTAGTGGAGGGCTACGGAGAAATTTCGACCGCCTGGGGATCTTTAACGCCGTCATTGCACCCGCCACCGCTTCGGTGGTGGACGATGGCTGTTGTTGCGGCGGGCGTCTTTTTTTCCCTCTTTCTTTTCTTTCTTCTCTATTTTCTCTTCTGTCTGCACGAGGCAGCGGAGGTGGCTCAGCTACAGATCCAGTAGCAGGCCCGTACATTTTCTTTTCCTTCTTCCTACAGCCACAACAACAACAATACATCGCACAGCGCACGGACGCCTCTTCCTTTCGCCTCTATCGAAACGCAAATGCCGGCGGCCGGGATTGAACCCGTGTTGTTGTTGTGGCTGTAGGAAGAAGGAAAATAAAATGCACGGGCCTGCTACTGGCTCTGTAGCCGAGCCACCTCCGCTGCTTGTTGTGGCTGTAAGAAGAAGGAAAAGAAAATGCACGGGCCTGCTACTGGCTCTGTAGCTGAGCCACCTCCGCTGCCTGATTTATTTAAAACTGATTTATTTATAGGAAGGGAAAGGCGTGGTAACTGTCTCACTTGTTCTCTGTGGACACCGCAACCGCGCCGTAAGGGAAGGGAGGAAGGTGGGTGTGAAAGTGGAAAGAGGTTACGCACAGAAGAGAATATAGAGAAGAAAGAAAAAGAAGAGGGAAGAGGAAGACGCGCGCTGCAACAACCGTCGTCCACCAACGAAGCGGTGGCGGGTGCAATGACGGCCTACAACAGATAAAAATTCGGTGGCAGGTGTGCTTGAGCGATGGAACCCTCGTTGAATGTAGTGCAGTGCTTCAAGATTGTAGTGAGAATGGAATCAAGTCGGCGATGAGTGAACGATGCGGAATAGAGTGATGATGCAAGCTGTCATGCAACCGATGCCCGATGTTTTGGTGAACGTTGGCTATGCCATCATTAGTGCACGTGGTAGTTTCATGTTGGCCCAGTGTCGACACATTTCATGTCGTTGAATTGATGATTCCATGTCCTCCTATCCTTCATCATATATGTCGAAGTAAACCGTATACACTTCATCGTCCGGTTAGGCTTTCGCGCTTTCTTGTTTTATTGGCAAATTACTTACAGGTTGATCATTTGATTAGAGCTACGTGTTCAGGTTGCGTTTGTTGCAGACGTAATTCTTCGAAGTTCTGTGGTATGTGCCCTTAAATTCCTTTTTTTTTCTTCGTTTCCTGGTTCTTTTTTCTATTTCTCGTCCTTCCTTTGTTGCTTTCTTTCACTTAGGGGTTGCTGTTTTTTTTTTTTTTCCGTTTCTTGCCTATGCCTTCGTGCGGTCTGGCTTTCCAGTGCTTTCATGTTACATTTCAGTAGCTGTTATCATCGCTCCTGCGTGCCCCTCAGCGTCGCATTTGGTTTCCCCGGTTCGGGAACCATTTCAAGCGTCTTCACATGTTGCTCTCAGCTACACCGTCGCGAAAGAGAGACACCGCCTGTGATTAACGTCACAGCTATAGCCATAGATTAGCGTGTATGTGGCGCGCTTCTCGAAAGGCGGACCTCCAGTGGCCTCGCTTGAGCTAGCTATATACTACGAAGTGGCCAGCGCTTCTCAGAGCTCAGTTTCAACGCGACTCACCGCGAAAATCCAAGAACGATAGTAAAATAATAAAAGTATACAAATTCTTGAGGCCCTCGTAAGTTGTCATTTAAGAAAAGCATCCCTCTGTTCTGTTATACTCGTTCAGAGCTCTATCAAGGATGAGGTGACCCCCCCTCCCCCCCTCTTCCCCACGGCATACTCTGCAGACTTTTGTAAGTCTCTAGTTTTTTTTTTTCGACCCTTTATACTATCCACATTTTGCACGCTTCTGACAGACCGCCCAAATTGTGGCTGGCTTTGATACTGGCCGAGCGAGTCAAATCTGACTCCACAGATGCAGAAACAGGCAACCAGAAACACAGAAGTAGAAAAGAAAAATTCCGCACTGCGAGCGTGGTGGAAAAAGACTCGGTTTATTGGCCCCACCGCTATCAGTCATAACATAAAGTAGAATTCTGCAGCGCTCCGGAGCCGCGTGATATCGCCCCCACAGCCCTCTGCGCGGCGCTCGGCCACGCTCGGCGACGCTCGCCAGAACCTCCAACCCCCCTTGGCCACCCTCCCGCACCTTACAGAAGGGAATACTACCACATCGGACGCAGCGCGCTGCGGTCCCTATCCCACCGCTCTGTCACGTACCGCCCAGCGCCTAATCCTAAGCTATGCGGTGATACCAATGTCGCCCGCCCGGCCGCCCCATCTGCCCGCCTGTTTGAGTCTTCTATATGCCCGCAACACCAGCACCAGCACGACCACGTCCACCACCGCCACCTCTGCGTCCAATTCTCTCCCCAGGCTGGTCGCAGTACTATATAGCGCGAATTCTTTCGCTCCCGTATCGCGTTGCATAAGCGGGCGGACGCGTAGTACGTATGCATGGGAGAAGCGTTGCATGCCTCGCAGCCGGCTAGCTTCGGTGCGTATATATCTCTTACTGCTTGCATGTGTCGCAGTGCGTGCGCTAGTCGCGCGGTGGAAGCTGAGCTACACGTATACTAGATAGAGTAATGAGGCGTGCTTCGCGCATGCGTGGATGGCCGCCCGGTGCATAAGCGTGGAGGAGTATAAGTAGCGTTGCGTGCGCCGGAGGATATAGTGGCATTCGTTGGGGGGAAAGATATGAAGAGGGGCACGTTCTTTGTGCTGTTCGTCGTCTGCCTGTGTGGCGTGACAGCACCGTGTATAAGTTCCCTGTGTTGGCTGCCACGAAAGATGGTGCGACGCCCCCTTTTTACGAGATGGGATGAGTGCAGGCGTTAGAAAAGAAAGTGGGGAAAGTTTAGCGTCGTGCTCTGGCTTTTCGCAAACAGTGCGTCTCTAAGTAGCCACTAGATGGCGTTAGGTACGTGGGCAAAGAAAATACACCCACTAGTAAGTGTTATGTATCCGACTTCTTGTGACATGACTTGCAGGCAAGAACTCGCCATGACCCTAAGCCATTATTTGCTGGAATTGCCGTTGCCACTCACTCTGAGCTCCGTCATGGCATTGGAGGGAGATATTTTTTGTCCCACAACATCACTGCTGCTTCACCGATAAGGCCGAGTGCGATGCCGGAAAGAAAACTCGTTGTATCAAAGATAAATTTGCACTTTTGCATGTGCCAGAAGATGGAGTTTCGTGTATTTTACTAAAATAATCCCATAGTGTTATCTGGATATACTAGCATCGTTCCCCTCATTGAAATAGGTAATGTTCTAGTCTTGTTTAGTTGAGTGGGGGATGATTTTGAAGCAGTAACAGCTTCTCTAACTAGCGCTACTTATGCATAGCTCAGAGCACATGATCTGCGCAAGAGTACACAATACAAGAAAATAGAGCTTTGAGACGTGCCTCTTTGTGTAGCAGTGGAAAGTGGCGTATGCAACTGTTTGAGGCACGCCAGCCGTGAGACCAAGTGCACAAGAATAGCGCTGGTAAATGAGCACTGTAAAAACTAAATTCCCTCCTTTGATACAAAATGCGCAAGGCGAAGAACGAGTCTAAAAACTAAATACAAAGACGCGAAAACCATGAACATGTAAAAAAGACAGGCAACAGGAATCAAATTTCTTTGAATTTTTTTGTCTTTTTTTTTTTTTTTTTTTTTCATTGAACATTGCGAATGGTTCTCACGTGGCTGTAAACCTCTGCTAAAACTCAGTATAATATTCGCCGTTGAATCACGGTGTCGACTTTTATTGTTCGTTTACTCCATCTACCTAGCCAAGCTAAGTGCTGTCCATGCGTGTCCATTGCTAAGTTGACTAACCCTGCCCCCCTCCCGATTTTCTTAAACATTTTTAAACAAAAGCGCTCATGTACTAGGACTTTTGCCTCTCTTTGACCGTTCTCTTTATATCATCTTTCCTCTCCAATAGTGGTGCGCAGCAAGCCGCAAACTTCTCCCACCTGAAAGGCGCTAGGGTTTTGAAAGACAACAGCTATACTAGCAACTTTGGGTCATTCAGACATAGCCTCCAAAATTTTCCGAATTCGCCGAGGTCGCCTCTGGGGCAGGAATTGAAGTTTTTCTTGGTGAACTACGGCACGTTGAGGAAGCAATATGATACGAGCAACCCACTAAAATGTTTAAGATAGCTGTGGCCCGTCAGCCGAAACGTAAATGGCCTATACGCAGAAAATTCCCAATAAAATTCACGAATAGTTTTCCGCGTGGTCTAGCAGATTAAAGGCCCCACAGCGAATGGTTCGCAAAGTTTCTACTCTGATTTATCTGTATAGTGGCAATTGTGATGCGCGTGTGGTTCGCATTCATTCATTCATTCATTCATTCATTCATTCATTCATTCATTCATTCATTCATTCATTCATTCTTTTATTCAATTGCTAGTACATAGTTTTCCAAATAGTTTATCTTAAATGGCCTCATGCTTGACCTTTTTAGATGTCCAGCTATTTGTATCACAAACATCCACTGAAGAAGCAACACGTTTATCATCTAGGCAGCGTGATGTCGCAAAGCTTCTCAGGTAATTTGCAGTATGAGTGAGATAAAAGCCTCCTGCAGCACTCCATACCTGCACGATTCTTGTGTGACTTCATATGTCTATTACGAGCAGTATAGGTTGTAGTCGATCAAGCTATTCGAGCCGTTCCGTACCGTCATGTCGCCGTGGCAGCGTGCATGTTGAGTGGTATGTGCCGGGATGGAGCACAACACTTTTTTATCTCAAAGCCACTTTGTTTTATGATCGCATGTGCTCTGTGAAGTTAAGTTCTTCTGAGCAGCTTTCACCTGATTAAACAGTTGGAGTAAGCACCCGATGTATCCTCTTTGTTGTGTGTGTCTGTGTTGCGCTGAATACCCTGTCAAATCGTACAAAAATTAATGTCCAAGTGCAATATACCGCGATCATATATTCCCTGAGTACCGCCAATACAGGAATCTCCTCGCCGCGTTTCGCTTTATCTCGACCCCCCTCTCATCTGCGAACTTCATATACAAAACCTCGAATCACTATTTTCTATGGACGCCGCCGGATTTTCTGCGGAACGAGCTACTTAACGCTACGCGTGAAAAATCCCTTTCTCTTCAGTCCTTTTGGTTAGAGTTCTCGACTTGGTTTTAGTTGAAGCGGTGCTCTCAGCAGCCGGCGCGAACACGTTGCTAAGTTGCGAGATCAGTTTTCACTGCCTAATGCAGCTTTTATTCAAAATTTTAGCAAGCATCTGCCCTAAGCATGCATGAAAGTTGCTGAAAACGAGCAGTAGCAATACGTATTCATAAAGGAACCTTCCGGCTGCCAATCTGTTACTTTTAACAAACACAAAAAATATAAGCACTGAAGGAAAAGGATTCGCCATTACGCTGGCTGGCTGTTTTAAATAATCAATTTGGTTTCCCTTTTTTTTTTTTTTCCGGTAGTGTCGCATGCTTTGGGACTAGTGGTAAACGCGCGCTCGCTTCCACATCGGCAAGGTGTTTTGTGTTTGTTTGTGCTATATTGAATGCTTCTTCAACAATGGTAGTGTTATAAATCTTGCTGTCAAGACAGCTCGATGGTTTACTTACGCTCCTGTTTTCCCGCTCCTCATCTCGTACATTAGACCACGGAGGGCTGTCTCAAGATCTTGATATAGATGAAGTGGATTTCTTTAGTTTGTCGTGAGCATGTTAACCATATAACTGCTGTATATATGGCGCTGTATTCTATTTAACCTCGCCAAAGCTGCTATAGTTACGTGCTTTCTGGCATTGCTTGTCTCTATGTGTCGGAGCGGACTCGTTCTGTAGTGCTTCCTTTTCTTGTTTGATCTTTTATTTGGGATGACAGGGAATGAAAATAGATTAGCATTATTTCTTATCGGTACAGGCATACTATTCAGGACTATCCTTCATTGTGTTCTGTGCATTTTTATGCATCCTGCGCATACTAACGACACTGCAGCTGCTCATTCTCTGGCGCATGCCTGAAAGTTATAAAACAGTTTGAGCTTTAACCACACATTATCACATGCACTGTAAAGATCAAAGTGATACGTTCATGGTAGTATTGAAACCGCTGTCTATCTCCGGACACTGTTTATTTGCCCGTGAGCGGCATAAACATTTCACCAGTCAAATAGCGAAATGCACCAATTCAAGAAACGCATTTTGGCGAGAGACCACTTCCCTTGTTTTCATGGCAATCACACGACTTAGGTGAGCACTTAGGTGAGTCCAATAAGCGTACCAAGATTCACCACAACCACTGCTGCCTGCCATCATCATCACCATCATCGTCGTCGTCATCATCATCATCATCCTAAATATGTACTCCACCGCAAGCCGTATAAGCCTCTTACATATATCCTCCTAGTTAACGCGGTCTTGAGGCGGCTAACTGGCTTTGACTTCTTTGCGGTAATTGGTCCAATCACGTGTTAACGACCAAATAAAGCACAAGCAACCTCTGCATATCTGGCAGCTACCGTGCCCCATTTGTCCCTTCCCCACGCCACGTACATGGGGTACCTGACGTCAAAGTGGCCTGAGCTGCCCCATGTACACTGTGCGATTGCCATTCCCGCTCGCACATCGAACGCTGCGCCCGCTAACCTCGTTGGTGTCGTTCCTTCTCCTGGGATCTTCTCGTTTTCATCCTTTTGTTTCCTTTCTATTCTTCTTTTTTTTTTTTTTTTTTCATTCTGCTACCCGCTTTGCCACGAAGGAGGGTATTGATTCCGGTGAGCCTCAATTGCCGTAAATTTCTCCCCCGTCCGCGGAACAGGTCTGGCGCACTCGTAAAACGTTTTACAGCTTTCCAAATATCTTTTCCGCGCACACGCAGCAACGGCTGCCTGCGCCTCCCCCGCCGAAATTGCGTCGCGAAAAACTTTTCTTCGCGCCGCCTTTTTTCGTTTATTCCATCACAAATTTTTATTAGCTTTTCTTTTTTATTATTCGCGCCTTTGGCTGCGCTTCAATAAATAAACAAGCCTAAGATCGGCGAACAATCTTCATTGCCCTAAAGGAATAAACAAAGTGAAAGCGAACCCGGAGGGAACGACAATTTTCGGCTCTGTCGAAAGGCGTCGTGTAAACCGCCAGTGTCGACGAGAAAACTGCGGAAATAAAGAAAATTTATAAAGAGTGACCCGGAGCTTGCGGAAGCGTTGTGCGTTCTGTACTCGAGTTCGGCATTATATGCGCCATTTGGCTCCTTCACTTCACCGAAATTGCTGGTAGAGTATCGGCTTTTGGCGCGTTCAAGAAAGCACCGAAGTTTTCTTTCTTTTTTGAGTTTCTGAAGCCACAGGGAGGCCAACAACGACTCATTGATTTCGGCGACCAGTTTTGCGATCGCCTGGAAGTGAAGTTTCGGGTGGACGGCACAGTTTAGTTCGGTCCGTTGTTATAAACTATGGCCTCTTCTTGGCCCCATAGAGCAGGGCGCAGAACCGACCGTTCGAGCGTGACGGCGTATATATTTAAGGGACCGTGCACTAAGAGTTTTGAGGATAGCTCTAAAGAAGATTACGACGGTAGACTCGGCACTTGCGTACGCTGACGAACAGCTTGGCCTCAGTTTAAGTAGTCCGATATTGTTATCATTTGGCGCCACCATTCTGAGACACAGTCACAATTGTTTTTACCGCCATGCAAACTATTTTACTAGAATCAAATCGTTTGCCTTACTACATTTTTCAACATCACTTGTTCTGCAAATCACAGTGTCAATCTCCCATGTGCGTTATGACTCTTCATCTTTTATTTTATTTATTTCACCTTTTCTTTCCTCTACCCCTCAAATCGCATTCTTTTTTTACATATAAGCATACTTAAAAAAAAATGCGAAGGGTTCAACGCTGCTGAACCGAATGCGGAGCGAAAGCATTAGCTGCGGGTGACCGAGCACTCTTCTTCTTCTCGTAGCTATGCCTCTTCACGACGTAGCTGCGGCCACCCGAGGTCTTGAAAACCTACCGCAGTGTAGCTTTCGCTACAAAACTTCCTTTGCTGCCAGATTCTTGGACGATCCTACTGTGTGGGTATGTGCCATACGTTATTTGGACAACGATGAACGACAATTTAGACTGGTTTCCTTTTATGTTAATTTTGCCGCTGCTCTTATTCCTGCCTGAATCTAATGAAATTTTTACCAATCTCAGATTAATTCCGTTAGAAGGAATGCTGGTAAGACCACAATACAGAAGCCTTTTTTGTATTCGTCACTACCGAACTCCCAGCTTTGTTAGTCGCAATAAGTTCTAACCGCCTCATCTACGCATGGCCATAGAAATTTTGAAGTAGTACCTTCGATATTCTATTGCCACTCTTCAGTACTCATTTTGTACTCATTTTCCTGCTTCTGCCAAGTGTTTAAAATGGACACAAGCGAATTAAGTGCCGAATTGAACAGGTAACCGAGCGGTAGGTGTCATTCACCATCCCCATGTTTTCGTGCTCAGTCGTGCGTAAGTATGCTGGTACTTTAAAATTAATTGCATTGTAAGGTGATGCGGCCAGGAAGCCGCATTATGTCGTCTACTGTACGTCTTGTTATGATTCCTTGCTCGTTTAAATCGCATTTTAAAAGGGCAAAAATGGCTTAACTTTCGAACAACAGCCGAAGATGTCCCGAGCGGCTGTTGCGAGTTTTCTGCGCAAAGCCCTTTGATGAGGGGATCCTTTTAACTAGAAGAGATTCGCTCAGCACTGCAGGGAAAGTTTGTCTTTAAAGTTTTCAACTGAAATCATGTTTAGTTGGGGACATAATCAAGTCAAAAGCTGAAATGTGTTCAAGCTTAGTTAGGCAATCTTCCAATAACTGAGCGACTTAATTTAAAACGACAGGGGCTTACGTCCACTCAATCCTGAGAAAGTTTCCTCTTCCTAGCTTGACGACTTCGGGTTCCACTCTACGTCCGTCCATGCTGCTGGCACAAACGGCGAGCCAGTCTGTTTCTTACGCTCGTAAAACGCCACGCATCGCTGCAGCTGCCGCGAGTTCAACTTGGACAGCGTGAGCTTGACGACAGTTTCGGGCTCTGGACTTGCCAGGAGCCTGTAAAAGCCAAATAATATGGAGAGTCTCCGTAGCAGTTAGGAAGCGCAGCTCTTGTTCGCTGTCGATAAAGTACAATGAAACTCTGAACTGAGGCATCCGACATGCCGGAAACTGCACTGCTGAGACCTGCAGGTTGTGAAATGAACTACGTCTACAGCCTACCAGTAAAAACAAAACAAAAAATTATGAGGAAAGCCGGGGGGGGGGGGGGGGGGTATTTGCAGTAATGTTAGGAGTGTCGGTCTATGCACTTGCGGGAAGCCAGAAATCGAATAGGTTCCTAGTGAAACGATGACTGCAAGCAGCATTCTAATATAAGTTGATGGGTAGTAAAAAAGAAATGCTTCGTAGATTATTTAAATTTAAGGAAAACTTATAGGGGTTTAGTCCTGGTTGCATCCAAGACCAAGCGATATTTGTACGGTAATATATTTTCGGATTCTACCCGTTGAAACCTTTTCAACGTGACACTGTAGCATTAAGCTCAATTTGGTTGGTTGGTTGGTTCTCATCACAGTTAATTAATTAGCGCTAATGAAGACCTTGAAATATTTTGGTGAAAACGTACTCGGCATATGCTATCGAACAACATATGACTGGATGTGTTAGCCTAAAATCAGATTTTTCACTCCAAACGAGTCGAAAAAAAAAAAAAACACGCTACAGAAGATTTTCTGTAGTCACAACAGAATTTCTGTGCTGTTTTCGGCAGTGAGCCTGTTGTGACAGCAGAAATTTCTGTAGTTACGACAGAAAAGTGCTACAGAACTACAGACTACAGAAAAGTACGAAAGAACTCCACACCTATAGGAAAGTAATACGAAAGTACAAAAAATGCTGACGTTTATGACAGAGCTACAGAATATTTTGCAGTGTTTTTGGCACAGTTCTGTAGTTTTTTTCGGCTGTGAATGAAATAATCAATGGTATGTAATCGATACCTACAATTAGACAACTGCAGTTTTACTTGGCATAACATATTCAACGATATATGACTTCATGTTTTAGCGTAAAGTTCAATTTATAATCACATGTTAATAACTGGCCGGATTCAATAACGACGCGTAATTAGTAAAGCGGACGGAAATTTGACCCCAACCGAGCCGATGTAGTCATAAACTTTCAGTAGCTCATGTGGTAATAGTTCGACCAAGGTAATCTATCCTAAGTGAGCCTTGCCGCTGTATTCGCGAGCATCCTTCCGTGGCTCCGCGGTGAAGCCTGTATTGGAAAGGAAACGAGGCAGCGCTTTGATCCCGTGGCATGGTGTATTTGTCCGGACTAGGGGTGCGATGGGCTGAAGGGGGAGTTGGACAGATATAGTGCCGGCTGGGTCGGAAGAGCTGAGTAGCCGTAGCTCTTTTTCCGCGAGATGGGGACGAAATCATGTTGCCTGTGTGTGTGTGTGTGTGTGTGTGTGTGTGTGTGTGTGTGTGTGTGTGTGTGTGTGTGTGTGTGTGTGTGTGTGTGTGTGTGTGTGTGTGTGTGTGTGTGTGTGTGTGTGTGTGTGTGTGTGTGTGTGTGTGTGTGTGTGTGTGTGTGTGTGTGTGTGTGTGTGTGTGTTTGTGTGTGTGTGTGTTTGTGTGTGTGTGTGTGTGTGTGTGTGTGTGTGTGTGTGTGTGTGTGTGTGTGTGTGTGTGTGTGTGTGTGTGTGTGTGTGTGTGTGTGTGTGTGTGTGTGTGTGTGTGTGTGTGTGTGTGTGTGTGTGTGTGTGTGTGTGTGTGTGTGTGTGTGTGTGTGTGTGTGTGTGTGTGTGTGTGTGTGTGTGTGTGTGTGTGTGTGTGTGTGTGTGTGTGTGTGTGTGTGTGTGTGTGTGTGTGTGTGTGTGTGTGTGTGTTTGTGTGTGTGTGTGTGTGTGTGTGCGTGCGCGTGCGTGCGTGCGTGCGTGTGTGTGTGTGTGTGTGTGCGCGCGCGTGCGTGCGCTAAAACCATCGCAGTTTCAATCCTCCTCGCAATAACTGTTCATTATTTTGGTTTATGATGACGAGACCCCACCCGATTTTCTCTGCCTTTCACGCCTCACGAAGAAGGAAAAAAAAAATATATATTTTCTTATCCGTTTGTTTAGCGTTTATATCTTCACATAGGTAAAGTAAATTTTGCTGAGGTGTGCTTAGTACCGCAGTATATGCATTTGGTCATTGAAAATCACCAGGGAATTACAGCCCTTTTAATCCGTCCTTGATATCATCTCGCAATTAATTACACTCAGTTCAGGATATGCATTCATGCGAGCAGAAAATCTTCTGTGCCCGCAAAAAGCCACTTTGCATCGTATGCTAAATTGGCGCATCCGTGGGCTCGTAGTGGAGGCACTGTTCGCTGGCTCAGAGGCCTATGCGCTCGTTGCCAGCCAGCGTCCGCCGCAGCGCGTGCGGTCCGGGCTCTGAGCAGCCGACGCAATTAGCCTAAGTGGGCCCGAGATTCCCAGGGCGGCCGAGCCGACCGACCGACCACGGCCGCTGTGCCACGCTGACGGACTCGCATCCCCTGCCGCGAGATCGCGAGCAGCGCGCGCTTCCCGTTCGGGCCGCGCACTGGCACTGTTTACTCCGAGCTCTCTCGATCACCATGATTGGTCCACGCGACGTTGGTCCGCCATCGGCCCAACGCCCGGGATGATGGCGCGCTGCTAGCCGTTCGGATCTGAGAACGATAACAGAAGACAAAGAAGCGAAAAATTCCTCAAGAAATGCAGTCAGTTGTCCCCGAATTGGGACGTTCCTGCCCTCGTTGCCGTCGTCATAGGGCGCACAAGGTTGTTTGCAGGGAAGTAGTAAGTACTGTAAGAAACGCGCTTCAAGTTCGGGGGACCTAGAAACTAAGTTGGGATTCTCGCTAATCCAATTAACTCTCGAGAGAAGGAGCGAACGACCGATTGAGTCTTTTGCAAGCGAAATCGCGGCTGGCAATTGGAAAGAAAGGATCGCAGCTCAGCGTTTTATTCTTCAGCCTCACTTGCCTGTAACCATACATATTCGACTAGATAAATTTCGACTTCTTAGATAAGTGCATTTCCACTTGAGTAAGCAATACTCAATCCCTTTTTCTTTTTGCTTTTCCTCTGTTTTTAAAGCCTGTAGAAACACGAACCACAGTGCAGTATTGTGCGCGCTTGCTTATTTCTTACGCCACGAAGTGATGACGTCAACAGATGCGCCACAAGATGCGGTGCATGACTTTTCAAAGTCCGTTCTGGAGGTTCCATGCTATAGTACAGGAATCTCGATACGTTGGCATCAGACTACCTGGTTATTATGCAGGGAACGCGCGCTCAGGATTTACTAGCTATCAACTCTGGCCACTTATTGAGGAGAACCATGCATTGTTACTAAATTCGGCAGCGCGCGCTCTAAGCGCAACCTGGATGCATGCACAGCTTCCTAAAAACTTACTTGCTGGATTTCCTAGTGATATTGCTTTATTTCATTTTTTTCGTTGTCCCCTCGGGCTCTCGCATTTCAGATTTCAGCTGCAAACTCAATGTGTTCGCTTAAAGCGCACTGATCGCAATCTGTCAGAAATGCAAATATGTTCTTTTTCCTCCAGAATATTTTCTTGGAGTTACAGTGAATACAGGCTAAGCACAGACGTCATATTTATTGCCTGATGACATTTTACTACTAGGCGTTCATTTTCCACCTTCATGCAAGAAGGAGGAGTTGCGCGTTAAAGAAGTCGCCAAAACATTCCGCTCATAATTTACAAAAAAAACTTCGCGGATGCGATTATTAATTTATCTTCAGAATTCTGCTGCCAATGTCAGGTTGTTATCTGAGGTTTTACGTTAGACCCCTCAACACTAATTTCGAACATAAGTCATTTTTTTTTTGCATGAATGGGTTTCAGTCTGCGGGACCATTATCATCACCTTCACCATTCTAACTTACATTTTTCATGTATATAGGGTTACCTATTACTTTTTATCAAACAATTATCAAACCCCAGGTGGTCTAAATTTCCGGAGTCCTCCACTACGGCGTCTCTCATAGCCTGAGTCGCTTTGGGACGTTAAACCCCACAAACCAAACCAAACCAATTTCCTATAAAGTTCAGTCTCACGTTTGCAGGTTTGCAGGTTTTCGAACCAGTTACACAGGAATTGCTATTTTTCTCGTCATTACCATTAGCTGCATCTGAGGCATCACGACAAGATAGTATACAAGGCGCTGTCTTAGTTGATGTCCATCACGATTTCTAAGAGGAACAATATACTACTTCCCGGGATGTGTATACCCGGCTATAACAAAATTTGTATGGTAACTTCCCTTTGTTAAAACCAATGTAAATTCGAATAAAGTAAATTAACGGAGAAATAGATTGCTGCAAATTCCCAGGCTCTACTTTCTCTCTTAATCTAGTGCAATCTAAACGTGACACTCACGAAGGCTTAAAACTTAAAAGGTCTTCAAAAGTTTCAACCAGCATACATGATTTTTAAAAACTTATTTTTTACATATTCTACGAAAGCATGTGCTTTACGACTGCACGAAGTCTGTGTAGCCTGCTCCCGCCCTCCCCCCCTCACTTGCTCACAATTCCCTCCATATTACCAAATTATTAAAGTTTCCTCGTTTCGACCAAGCGTCTCTCAGTTTTATATTAATTCAATGTTTTCATCCTGCGACCTCCTATGCCCGCGAATGCACCACGTCTTGAACGCCGCTGATAGGCGATAAGAATATTTACCTTCAATGTCCAACGAACTAGACTCCTTTAGCGATTAGCTCACTTTTGATATCGAAAAGTAGGAAGTCTTCCTGTCGTAAACCTATCTGCACGCCGTTACAAAATAGCCTATAAATACTGACACCCGATAAATTTCCCCGGTGAATTTGGCTCAAAATTAAGCGATGCAGGAGCCAACAATCCAGATGCAATGAGAACCTTATTAGCCGCGTAATAACTCTTTATGTACCATGCCTTCATAGGCAGATCCACATCAACTCAAGAAATTTTCCTTTGCACCTGTGTTTGTCTACTAAGTTCGTCATTATTTATCCTTTCGAACACTGAACCCACTTAAACCATCACTCCTTTATCCATATCAGCGATCGCCTCACCTAGCTTTCTCAATGTGCATCTAGTGGCTCTGGGCACTTGATCCTCAAAGAAACGCTGAGAGAGGTTTAAAGAGAAACACCGCGAGAAGCACCGATTCACGGAAGCAAACTCATTTTCTGCATCAAGTTCTATTTCGAGAAATGAGCAAGCATGCTATATATACTGTAGACCGTTATAATTGCCGGACTTCCGGGTTAGATTGGTCGGCTGAAGTGAAATGGGAGGAGGAAACCGAAAGGGGGAAAGAAGAACGGGCCGGTTGTCCCTTTAATGGCGCTGCCTGGATCCAGCTCTCTTGCGTCACATGATCGATGAAATCAAGATCGATCGCATGCAGGAATATCTCTGGGTGCTTTGTTTTTGCACCATCGCCGCGGCTCACCGCGCAGCCTGTACGAGAAGTGATTAGTCGCGGGCGGCCGTAATTTTGCGCTTCATTAGGCGTTCACCTGCGTCGCGCCCAGTGGTCCGCCTTTGGGGCCCGCCCCGGCAGACGCTTGCTCTGGCAGCGGGGATTGATTTTTGGGAGTAGTCAAACGAATCGTTTCTGACGTTTATGGAGGGCATCCCCCCCCCCCTCCCCTCCCCCGACATTCTCACAGTCTACCCTCCTAGTAGCCAGCAATCCTTCCCATCTCCATCTCCCCCTTTCTATTTCCGCTCCTTGAAATTTTAAACCGCACGCAAGCCCGTGCTGCTAGGATCAGCACAAACACTGTGCGAGTCATGTCATGGCATAGACAGAACGAACTGTAAATGAAATAAGCTCGGTCAGGCCTGCTGCAGTGAAGATGATTGCCTCAGCACGTGCTAATAATGTGATCGTTTGATGGTGTTGCGCGTGAACATTAAATTTAAGTGCAAACCTTTTGGCTGCAGTACGCAGTGCACATCGCTCAAGCACAACCTTGCAACTAGGAGAAGGAGAGAAAAAAGCCTTATTTACACAAGTGTGTTTAGGGCACGAAGGCCATTGGGCCCTTGCACTGCCCCACTACAATTCAACGTTCATGCATTAATTAGTCCATTACGGTCCATGACGCCGACGCCTCGATTTGCCGCGATCTTCTGCGTGTCCGAATGCGCGCAGAGCAGAGCAGTATACGGTCTCCCATTCCTAAGATATGGTCAGGTGCTGCAGGCCCCGCAGGGGAGGATCCGGCGGGCTTTGGAAAAGGACGTGGGTTTGGGTCAGTGCAGAGAGAGTAGGCAACTGTTGCAGGTCCGTCATGAATATTTGCTTTACTTTTCCTTTTTACGACTGTAGACGGCAATTTTTTGGTTGTGTGGACATTATTATACACCTTTCAATCTGTGGTGTTTGTCTACAAATGCTAAATGATTTATATTTGGGTTACTCCTTGATACCATTCTGGTCTCCGTTTATTCAATCGAACGATGGGTATAACGTGCAGTTTATGTTTGGATCTAGTGAAGCATGAAAAAATTCACAGGCCAAAAATATTTTCTTCCAATTAGGAGAAATTAATGGCCCCCGAGAGGTTTAGCACTCTCGATGATAAACTTTTATTGTTACGCCTGTATATTTCAAGCCTTTTCTAAAACGCGGCATAAATTAAAACGTAACTTCCCAACTTTCGCCATAAATGCACCCAGGATATATGAAGGGAGCGGTTGTGGATAGTTTCTTTGAGTAAGGAGCTCTTGTGTAAACAGTTATATTCCTTAATGCAGCTAGCAATGAACTGAATGCAACTACAGCCGGTAAATAAGACAAAAATATGCTGCGCGCACACATATCTCCGAACATCATAATTTCTGCATATGCACGGGGAATGATAGAGTACCGCAGTATGAGAACACCGGAACCGGAAAACAGGCTTGATACCACAAATACGAATTTCCGCTAACGATTTGGTTCGCATGGAAACGATAAATATGTGCCTCTGCTCGAGGGCATGCTCCTACATTCGCAACCAGTACACGTCGAAGATCCCTCGCCATTCACTTACATTAACGAAAAAACTTTCATTTCCTCTCGTAGCGCGCTATATCCATCGTTGTATGTGCAGGTTAAGTTTAAGCGCTTTTTAACTAACAGGCGCACGATACGAGGCAATTCAACGCCGAAAATTTGCTCCATCTGTATTCGTATGAAGAACCAAGCAAAATAAAAAAAAAAAGCAGTGCACAAAATTCAGCTCTTATCCCTTGCGTTTGAAACGATACGGTTAGCGTGACAGATATAAAGCAACCGACGCAACCAAAACAGCCAACGCAGATTGGTATATAATGAACCAGTGATGTCGGAAAACCTCGCTCCGAATATGCTCAAACAGATAGGAGATCGTAAAGGAAGGAAACAGCTTTTCTCATAATTACGGATAGGGTGCTCCCCCCACCCCCTTTTCTCTCTTTACTCGTTTTTTTTTTTTTTTTTTCTCGTCGGCCTAGATAAAGATCATTATACTCGGTGCATTTTGTTCTGCTCCCATCTCCCCCTTCCTTTCCATTCTTGCTTTGCCATGACGTTCGATATCATTACCAGATCTGTGCTTCCGTGTAGCGATTTCCTCCTCCGATAAAACTTGAGGCTTCAGATGTTGTCCCGGAAGCTGATAATGTAGGCCACATTAGTCGTCGTTTCTTCCAGCGCCGCCAAAATTACCGGAGGCCTTGTAATATATTGCATTCATTGCTTACACGCACAAGACACGCCTGAATATCGGCAGCTCTTTCGAAAAGAAGAGAGAGAAAATCCATTAGGAGTGACCGTGACCTAAATCGCTCGGTGGGTCCAGGCGCTTCGCTGGCATATAGTCCTCTCCGAGATGAGTTTCCCTTTTGTTTTCGTACGATGACGACGTGGTCAGGCCATATTTATCTGCCTTTGCACACAGCGGAAGCGATTATAAACAGGACTGTGCACATAAAAAAGGAAAATAAAATGGCTAAAACAATGTAATATGGTGGTTCGACTGATGACTATGCCTATTGGTCGATGTCTTACTTCGTAGAAAAGGACATGCATACACGTGCCAGTGCTATGCAGTTGCAGCGCGTAAACAACGGAGCAGTATTCAAATTTCAGTCGGCTCAATCGTTCAAGACAACAAACAGCCGCATCCATGCGATAATCGGGATGTGTGCTACATATAGAACAAGTTATTCCCTTTCACAGATTGAATGGTTCTCCCGTAAAATGTTTCCCCCAAAGGCTTTGCACACGCATGAGTCGCTACATGACATTGTATATATATAGTAGCTGAACCTGTGCACTTCGAAAAGCATATCACTCATGGACCCGCCGCTGCCGAGGAGATGACAGAGGGAGAAGTACGTTTACACAGGAAATTGATTCGCTGCCGGTCGACCCGTCGGCTGCCGTCTCTTATTGTGGCCGACAAGTAATGCACGGTTACGTGTGCCCTATGGCTCAGAATGCCGCTGGCGACACGTCCTCGGTCGGGAAGGCAATCTGCGGAACTGATGTAAGAACCACTCGCTATAAATGGAACTATATATGACCGTTCTTTCTGCTTCCGTTGCTATTCTCGAATATGGAGAGGAAAACGATATTATCGGGTCTGTTTCGCCGTGGCTCCACGCAATTGGAAAAATGTGTGGTTGGGAAACACTTTTTTTCGACTCTTCATTTATTGCGAAAGCAATACCACTCTAGGTTTCGAGCCCAGCGTAGCGCGGCCGGTAGCCACGTCTTACCCACTTGACGCTTTGACGTCACACCCTGCGTGGGCTGGCAGGAGCTGCCAACTTGGGTCTCTCGTTTCACTTGGGACGATTATGTCAGAATCAGCCTGCTAGGACCCTGGCATTCACGTTACCCCTATAGGCCACTAAGGCACGTTCATACGGCTTGGTTAAAGCGGGGCTTTATATGTGGGCTGAGAAAGAAGAAAAAAAGAAGAACGCTCGGTAACCCGCAGCTAATGCTTTCTCAATATTTGGTTCTGCAGCGTTGAACCCTTGTAATTTTTTCTGTAGTGATATCGGTTCTGTAATGTCGTTCGTTTTAGGCCTTCGTAAGATCTTACGACTGCCATGATCCAAGTTTGAATGACGTCGCGACCACTTTGCAATCACGTGATAACGTTTCTGACCAATCACATTGCAGTACACTATCGCTAACTGTCATAGGAACCTGCGGTCGAGCTGATAATCTTCGGGAACGGAAACGGTGGAGAGGACGGTTTAACTATTGCATCCATTTCGCTGCCAAAGACTGTTTTATATTTTTGCGCATTGCTATTTTTTGTGTTCTGGACAGCAACAGAGTTCTATAAAAACACACGTGATTGCATAGAGCTTTCGGCGAACAGTGTGTGTGTGTAAATATTTTCTCCGTCCAGATGAGTATGTCTCCGCTTCAATGAACCTAATCTGCAAAAGTACGCTTGGTTCGCTTATCAGCGAGAAATTTGCATGGCAGAACGGTTTTTCTGTGGCTCTTTATCTCGTCACGTAGTCTGTTTCCAAGGCAATACAGCCGATCGGTTTGTAGGATTTTTATTTTTTTCGGACACTTATTCCCCATTCTTTCGCACGTGCGCTTTTCGATCGTCTCCTAAAATGAAGCGCTGGAGTCTTCACGTCTGCTCATCCGTGCCACCCGCGAGCGATACGCATAGTCGATATAGCGGCGTTTTAAGCTCCGCAAGAGCCTTTCAATAAAAAAAAAAAGAAAGAAAGAGAATGGATATGGTGCATTCTGCCGTCGTTACTCACGCATCGCTCGGCCCGTCCGTCTTGGCCAAAGTGGCAGCAGTCTTGACGTTACCACACGCACTCTAGCAGGACGATTACTTTTCTGCTGACGGCTTTCAACAACAAAAATAAATACTTCAGCACAGCAAACACAAAGGGGATAGAGCGTGGTGAACGAAGAAATGTTTCTTTAAGTACTCTCGATGACTTACCCGAAATGTGTCGTAATTCGCGTTGCGTTTCTGTGTCTGGTGCTTCTTTCTTTCTTTCTTTCTTTCTTTCTTTCTTTCTTTCTTTCTTTCTTTCTTTCTGCACCTGTTCTTGCCTTCTCTTTTGTGACTAGAGTATGAGCATGAGTCTGACAGAGCTGGTAACGCACTCGCTAAGACGTTCGTGCTCCTTGAGCAGTGCCACCGGCGGCTCTGTTTCGAAACGGACTCCTCCTCCCCTTTTGAGCTAAGAGTGAATTTCGGTGCCCGCAGCACGGCAAGCGTGCTTCACTGCAAGTTTCAAAAGCGAAGCACTGGAGAAGTGACCCGCGCAGCGCAAAGACCGTGTCTGCTGTGCTTCTGGCGCTATGGAGCGGGAAGGGTTGTAGGAGGGATGGGTGAGGTCTTTGCAACTACGCTTTGCGCCCTGTCTCTTTTTGCTGTACGCTGTGGCGGTGCGCGCTCCTTACTTTGTGACTGACGAGAAGTAAATCAGTGCAGCACAGCAGAAAGCATACAGCCGGTGCCTGGTTAACAGATGCCGAAACCTCCTGGCATTTTATCTTTGGCCTAGTCGCAGCTACAGCGACTGCTGAGCTCGATATGTGAATCGTTATTGATTGCTCTTTAGTCGCAATTGCTAGCGTTTCTTAATTATTAGGTGCGACTCTGTCTGTAATCAGCAACCGCCAGGAGTTCTGCAAGAATGCTGCACCGTTTTCGGAGACCACGTGGTAATCTCTGGGGGAACCACTGTAGAACGAAGTAACAGAAAAGGCACTCTTGAGGCCGCAAGGCTTTCGAGGCTGAAAGTCGAGACGCGCGCGAAGCGAAACAGTTTGTTCCGCTCAATGGTTAGTTGTCTCGCCCATGCAACTGGCTTTCGCAAGAATTAATAAAACATAGACAAGCTTAATCTGAAAAGTTGGAGCAACACTTATTTTGCGCGTATGTTTCTAAATTCGTTAGGCCACGCATTAGCCTCAACCAGTTGCCGACGCACAGCCGACAGTGCGCCGCATTTACAGGGTTGTGGAATGCCTGTTGGCGTTATATGACAGTCAAATAAAGTAACATAATAGTCCGGAGACTCATGCCGTCATTCTGTTTCCAGCCTATGCACGACTGTTATGGAAGCGCGATAAAAAAGGAACCTGCAACGTAAAATGTATCAGTACCACATAGTGCCAATTTTGGCTCTTCCGGGTCGTTATATACAGCATATTGTTGCTTGTAAGCGCAATATCTGTGTCCGTGCATCTTACACTAAATTTGCGGATGAAAAGACACATTATTCCAAATTAAAGTTTACTATATTTTGTATCTGTTTTAACGTTAACTATACATTTGTTGTTCGTTTTAGCAACCATGACTATAATAAAGGCTATTCATTCCTTTCCCTTCGCCTCTACGCAGTGAAATGGCGCGTAAATTAACTACATTTTTTTTATTCGAAGACTTGTCACGTGGCATAGAATGAAGCTGTCTTTTAAGTTTAAGTGACAGAGACCGGAGCAAGCTCCGGCTCTTAATATTGGTTCAATTATCCGCAAGTGTAGGTCTTCCTCCTTTGTAGCCGACAGTCAACTTCTTGTAGTCGTCATATTCTTGACGGCTGCGTTCCAGGGCATGTCCATAAAGATGGCGAAGATCCACCTCTGCAGTTGGCCTTGGAAACCTAGGGCATGTGCTCTGCACTGCATCTTCTTTAGAACCCCATCGGCGCGTGGGCCGCCCCAGCCCTAATCCTTGTAAGGGACACCTCCTCCATTCTCGTTAGATTATGAGGGAGCGGGTAAGTGCACGGGGGAGTAAGAGCACGTGCACTTTTCCTTACAACAGATGCCAAGATTGGGAAAACGAAGCGAGGATCAAATGAGAGTCTTGTAGGTGAGGCACTCGTGTTAGGGGCTTGGTGTGTGAGCGTGTCTTTTTTTAGTATGATCAATGTTATTAGAGTCTTCCTCTCTAATATCATCTATTTGTCATTGCTGGTATGGTCCTTGTGTGTCTAAAATAACAGAACGCTTATCATCTGCCATTTCAGGGTGCGTCTCGCTCACAACAAGCCTCGTCGACACGCTGCACACCACACGGTCGGTGAGTAAACTGTACTTCTCCATAACATAGTCAGTGGCTTGCCGGTTTTTAATCTATGCTGTGATCAAAGAAACAATCACCGATGCGGAGCATGACATAAGGAGAAGGTTTTGCAACAAGTCAGTCGTCTCCTTCCTTCCCCATTTCAATTTTTGCCAAAATAGGTGGCACAGTCTCCAGAACCGGACAGTCAAGCTTCACTCAGTTCTAACCATGACCTCTACCCCATTCAATCTCCGCTACAATCCCACATATGAATGTCCTTTTTTTTCCCCCGAATTGAGTCGACGAGTTCTCGAAAATAATTCGAGGTTCGAGTGAATGGCAACGACGAGCAGGTGAAGGCGAGAAGGCGTAGCGGTGTGGGTGGAGAAGGAATGGAATAGATGGGGTGTGCGATGCTCTAAATTAAGCGCGGTCTTTGGCAGTTTGTTTTAGGGCAAGCCAAGTTGCAGCAGCAGCAGCATACGCACCCTGCAATGGTCATAGTGCTCGGGCCTGTTTGCTCATGTTCGTTCGGCCCTCGTTTCGACGTGGAGTCATATGCAGCTGTCGTTTATGCTTGCCGGCCGGCCCGTCAAGAAAGAAAGCGGCTCTAGCTTCCAGCACTGCGTTCTCCGCAGCTGGCCTGCCGTCGTCTTGCGCCTTGCAGCCGCTGGCGGCTTGCATTCCTTCTCTGTGCACTGTCGCAGGGCGCGAGCGGCAATCAATTCGGCCCCTGTTTACTGGTCAATATTTAAACGGGGCGGCTCTGTCCGCCCACGCTCGAAGCCGTGTCGCGCGAGCAGGGTGCGCTCTTTCTTTCTTTCTTTCTCTCTTTCTTTCTTTCTTTCTTTCTTTCTTTCTTTCTTTCTTTCTTTCTTTCTTTCTTTCTTTCTTTCTTTCTTTCTTTCTCTCTTTCTTTCTTTCTTTCTTTCTTTCTTTCTTTCTTTCTCTCTTTCTTTCTTTCTCTCTTTCTTTCTTTCTTTCTTTCTTTCCTTCTTTCTTTCTTTCTTTCTTTCTTTCTTTCTTTCTTTCTTTCTTTCTTTCTTTCTTTCTTTCTTTCTTTCTTTCTTTCTTTCTTGCCATCTGAACTCTCGCTCGAGCTTCGTTAAACAGCCGTGTGGATTGAGGATGCAGCAGCAGGTCTGCCACTAGCGCATGAAGCGTGCCTCTCCATTACGGTGCTTGAGCCCACGAGCCGCCTCCACGTGCCCCTTCATCGAGCAGCAGTCAAGACAGAGCACGAGCAGGGCGAGCTCGCTGGGTCATATACGTCATCTGTAGCGTAATGCCGATCACTTAGTTCGTTTTCGTTTCCGCGCTGATTTGGGAACGTTTAAGCTCAGGCGTAAAATGGTATGGTAGCATCTTGCGCAGACGCTCTACGTGTATGTCGGTGCACAGGTGTGGCGGAATTTGACGCAGCATTCTTCTTTTCCCTCTCTCCTCTTCCGAACTTGCTAGAACAGCTGGAATTTCAAGATATTAACAGATTTTCAAGTGATATGTATAGAAATTTTGCTCTGTGCCACACCGTATGGTACAATGTCATGTATATCATAATGAAGAACAGTTAATGTTAATGCAACATTTATACACTGTCGAATCGTATAGTACAGCATCCCTCGGGCCTGCCTGTTCCCTGTATTTGCTTCTTCCTCGCCTTCATGCCCGCATTTGGTGAAGATCGTTTTTTCGTTTCATTCTTTTTCATCCTGTGGATTATGGGGTTTTGACTCTTCGAAGCTGGTAAGGCTATTAGGAACGCCGTAGTGGAGGGCTCGAAGTAACTTGGGCCACCTGAGGTTCTTTAACGTGGCTGACATCGCACACCACACGGGAATTTTTTTTTTTAAATTTCGGGATCGAATCCGCAACGCCGAAGCCATTGATCCAACATAGTAGACGATTTGTGTTTCTTTATTTTGGGCCGTCCCGCTTTGCTAAAACACCAGACGAACGACACTGTTTTCCTGTGTAACAAACAAAACTTCACAGGTGTCAGCTGATGTATATCTTGAGTAAACTTTGCCGCAGTAAACGGTTGCAACATGGCGAAGCAGAAATCACATAGTCACTGTGTTCGTCAATACGGATCCTTTACCGACCATTGCTGTTTTGCAAAGAAACCAAGAAAGCCTGTCCCAAATGTCCCAAGTGCCTTCTGGGACTTGCTCTCTGTAGACCGGAAAAAGTGTGCGGATTTAGGTTGAAACTTTACCAATTATAAACTCGCTTCTCCCCTTTCCAACCCGATATCCAAAAATTATTCGCGATATCGCTCCAAGCAATTTCAAAGAGAGGAACAGCTCATAATGACGCCGGAAACTTTAAAGCATGCACGCATCTTGTTTTACAGATGGAGAAGTCAAAACAAACTCACACGCACGCGTGGACTCGCGAGTCGCGCCCATAAAATTGGAAGCCTCGTGAAATTTTCGGAGACCTCACATTTTACTCCCAAAACTGGTTGAAGTATTGAAAAGGAAAGCAAGAGAGGCGTATAGCGTTCTTTTCAGGCCGATGGCTATACTCTGCGCATGTTGAGGACGAGTGGGGAAAAAAGGGAGGTATGTTTGGGAAAAAAGGCGGTTGCACCCTAAAGCCTAATGGCAGATGAGGCCTTCTGTTTGGCGACTGTATACGAATGCGCAGAAGCCTAACGGCGACGAGGAGCGGGCTCGGAATCCGGTAACGAGGCTAAGCCGGAGTAATGAGGCTGCAGTCGGCAGCACGCCGCTGCCGCTTTTGGGCTAACAACAGGAAGGAATATTCAGATCGCAACCCTCTCCCATCCCCCGCTATGCTTGCGTTTTGAGGGAAGAGGGGATAGAGGAAACAAAACGAAAAAATCTCGGCTCGCCGCCGACAGGGCCGTGGCGATGGAACACCGCGCCTCCAGCGTTCGTGATGGTTTAGTGACGCCTCGGGAAAAGGGAAGGGCATAGGGAGTGGGGAACTGGAATGGATCCCCACGGCAAACAAAACGTCTCAGACGGCTCTTCAGCCCCAGCCGCCGTCGCTTAATGACGTCGCCGCCTTCTGTGCGTGGCCGTTTAGGGAAAATATGCCGGTCGGGAATTCCTCTACCGGGAATTTTTATGCCCTCACCCTTTTTCTTTTCCATTCTTGCTCTCGCCTTCTGTAGTCTCATCTAAAGCCGCGCCTATAATTGGGAAATGTCTCAGCATAACTTTTTTGTTGTCCTCGTTTCGAGCATACTTTACTGCGTTTGTCCTGGTCGTCGAAACTGTCTTCCGAAGCCTGATTTCATACGCACATTGAGTATTAGTTTCAATGAGCTGCTTAATGGCTTATTCACGAAGGCGAAGACAGCAGAGTTAAAACAAAAGTTAAAAAGACAGGCCAAAATTTTAATCGACAATTCAGACATCTTATTAATGTATCAGTTAATTGGTCAATCAGTCACTCTTACGCCCACCCTCTGTACCTCTCCTGCGCGACATCTGGTGGTGTTCGTAACCGTATTAAGTATCAGTACACTTGGAAGCAAAATGTTACGGAGCGGCAAGCTGGTGAACACAGGAGAAAGAGAACTGAAAGATGATGTTCGATGACCGTGAGATGACAATGTTGGCGGGCTCCTGCCCGCTTCACTGCCCGCTTCTTCCTCCTTCCACGTCCGTAACAATACCTTGGGTCACCGAGCGATCGTCCCGATCGTGGACGGGGAAGTTTGTCGATGTTGATGACTTCATGACATGACGATGGGTGTGTCTGGATGGCTGAAGAAGAGGAAGAAAACTGCTTGCATCACGATGATCCTCAGATGAAGCTTGGCCCAGGTACTTTCGGACCACTGGTCTCCAAGATCCCATGGCGGAGGCCAAGGCACCCACCGCATGGCATGCGCAAGGAGGATGTCTTCAAGTGCAGCGGCGTCTTAGGTCGTGGGGTCGGCACATCTGGTCAATCGGGTCACATATTGTCGTTCGGTTCTCTCGTTGTGTTTTGTGGTCGTGTGTGTGTGTGTGTGTGGGGGGGTGGGGGGAGGAATGGCAAGGCATATCTGGGTCCGGCAGGCTAGGGACCAGCCATGCGATTCCTCCTAACCTTCTGCCGACGGCGCAAGAAGACGCAGGGCGCCGAAATTCCGAGCCAGGATGAGGGGTGATGATGACGTACCCGGCATCTCCAACCAAATGTTAGTATCGGCAAGCTGGTGAACACAGGAGAAAGAGAATTTAAAGATGATGTTCGATAACCATGAGATGACGTTTAATGAAAATGTTGGCGGGCCTAGCGCGAGCGCTCCCGCCTGCGCTACTGCCCGCTTCTTCCTCCTTTCTCGTCCGTAGCAATATATATAATTTGCTGCGCCTGATATTTCAAACCGAGCGTAAAAGTTCATATTGCTGATTGACAAGTAGAACCTCTGGTTTTCAGAGCAGTACGTAGCACGGCTTTGGAGACAGAAATTAGATTTCCTCTAGCCAAAATCACCTTTGTGCATGGGAAAACTCGCGCCACAGTTTTCTATGAAAGCAGAAAATTTTACACGAGTTTAAATATCCACTGCAGATCGCTTCCCTTACGGTTAAGCCCGAAGGAGGGTATGGATATATATAGTAATGACGATTAGGAGGAGGCGCCCATAGAAGTACCACTAATCGCAAGGGCTCGTTTTAAAGTTGGCGTGATTGCCTTTCATGTCTTCTCAAGAAAGTTTTCTTTTTCTTTTTTTCTATCCGCATGTTTATCTCTCTTTTGCCGCTTAAATCAACGCCGCAGGGTTATCGCAGCCTCAATTGCACTTTCTGGTTTCTGCAAGTTCTTATCATCCTAGAAGGAAGATGCGTGAAAAGCTGCGTGAGTAAACCGGTTATCAACTATAATCCTAACCCCCCAAAGAACAATAACACGGGATAAGCAATAGCGCATGTACGCGACAGACGTTAATCAGGGAGTCCGACGTGGTAATTTAGTTTACTTGTTATCTGTAGGAGCGTCATGGACTTTACGAGAAGTGTACGAAGAGAGATGTCCAGATGGTACGTGTATCTCGGTCCTTCTCCCACCCATATATCATCCCCCATAAACCCCATCATCCGGGCGTGTGTTTCGGAGACCCCGCGTGCGATACGTATAGATGGAGCCACGTGAAAGTAATCATCGGAAAGGATCTAACGCAGCTTGCCGAGGCTATACACCCTGCTGAAGCCGAGCCCTGCTCTAATGGGGCTCTCTTTGGTATCACGTTAAACAAGGATCAGCGAACGCGCCTCGCGCTAAACAACGAACAAAAATAAAACTAAAGCAGTGCCCCCAATAAAGGGGGCGAAGAGAAAGCGTCTCAATTGAGGAGACGACGCCGCCGATCCAGCAAGCGTCAGCGCCCCGAGAACACTAGTCGCGGATATCGATTCAAACCTGGTCCAGGCTTAGGAGCAGGGAAAGGGAGGTCCAAGGAAAAGCAATGGCGATGGTAAAAAAAAAAGGGGGGGGGGGGGGGGGGGTGGGGGGGGAGGTTGATGCGAACGAAACCTCGTTGAGCCAGACAATGCCCCTCGGGGTTCTTCGTCTCAAGCTATGCAAGTCGTCGGGCGCGGCGTAGCCTTAATGAGGCGACACCAAAGACCTGCCCGGACGCCGCGGTAAAAGATGGGCGAGACGAGATGAACAAAACCATACGAAAAAAAAATAAAGGGCTCGGACAGCCACCGCTGCTCGCTTCGCTTTTAAAAGGTAACAGGAGGAGGAGGCGCAGCGTCTTCACTTCCCCTCCGTCGCTGGCTCTCTCTGTGTACGAAGAGAGAACGAGTGGCTGCTACTTTAATGGGACCTCCTCGGTGGCCTCAGCTTTGTCATATGCCTCACCTATTCTGCTCTTCGCTGCCTCCGCTGATTACAGTTTATTTTTTATTTTTTGACTCTTTCTGGCGCCTGTTTTCTCTTTTCCCGTGCTCGTACTTGCACGTCCTTGCGGCGTGGCGACGCTATGCCATACTACTGGAACCAGCGTCATGAGCTACGCTCCTCCCCATCCCTTTCCCTCCTCGCAAGGCTCTGTGGCCGGGTCCATTCTTCTTCGTCACCAAGGATCGCTGTCCACGCGGACGCTTCATGATTAATACATGAGCGCAATTAATGGAAATCCACCGCGCCTTTCCTTTTGGAATGGCCGCCGCACTGCTGGAAACGCTGAATTGGGCAGTGCTATAAAAGGCCGCTGCTGCTGCTCAACTTTCAGCGGCAGAAAAGAGAACGGGAGAGAAAGGAGAGAGGCACGCCGCGGTTGCGAAGAGGCAGACCGAGGAAGCCGGAGAATAACGAAAGTGCGCGACGCTGACGGCGCATAAAAACAAATGTCTTGAAACCAGTAGCCAAGCTTCTGATGAACAAGATGCTTTGAAGCAGGGATTATAAGATTCGGTGTTCGCGGTCAGGACGATGTTGCTCGTCGAGCGTGCAACTAACAGCTCGAGCCGTGTCAGTGAAAACCGGCCCCACTGGCTTCTGCTTGCAATGAAGAAAATTTATATGTCGGCATATCGCACGGCTAGCCGCGTTCTGGAGACAAGATCAACTTTGCAGAATGAAAATGAACGTTAGGCTATAAACAGGACCGCGCTGTTCCGGTACGTCGTGCGTCGTGAGGCGACATGGGCAACGCCAAAAAGTGGACGCGGAAATGAGCAGTACAGAAACAATTTGCGCAAACCGGAGGCCGTGTGTTCAGTCTAAGGAGGAGGGACTCGAGGGGCGGGAGGGGGAGTATGTTTTGCAAGGGAGGGATGCTTCTGGTGAGTGCATGGTCAGGACCGGCCGTCTTGCGATGTCCCGTCGGATCTTTTAGGCTTCTGGTCTTTTGCACACAGTGCGAATATAGAGTCTGCGGTACGCATGGCTGCATCTTTCGTGCTTGCGTTTATTCTTGTCGTTTTTTCTTATCATAGTTGGTGTAATAGCTTTCACCCGCGTACGCTCTCACGCACCTTAAAATTGAAAACGGCGCCACAGCCTCCCGCGATGAAAAAAGCCATCATTCTCGTCTGTGATGACATGAGTATGGTGGAGGGAATGGCCGGCTCAGTCACGTTACTCCAGCAGATTTCCCAAGTTCCTTATATCCTTATTCTAATAGGGCATTAGTTGCCCACCTGTACACTAGTACTTAATCCCCCATTGAGATCCTTAACCTTTGAGACAGAGTAAACCACTTTATGGCCACGACTCGAGTGGGGTTCGATCCCGCGGCAGAGCGAGCATATATCAGCTTGATGGATACTGCCTGCGCGGTCGAACATCCCGCCTGTTTTAACTGCAAGTCAATCGAGCTGCGCTTTCCACGTCGTCGTTTCATCACTTTAAATCCGTGCGCAGTGCATCCAGAACACAGTGCTATCGCAATGCTCTCTTTTATAGTGTGTTAGCATGGTCCCCACTCACCGAATTCGCCCATCTTTGAAAGTGCTTGGTAAAACAATACATGATCTACCGCCGGGGGGAACGTCGCAGTAGAGGGGTTCTTTTACGTGCGCTCACATCGCAAACCGCACGGAAACCTTTAGTTTCGCTTCCAACGAAACTTAAGTGCGACTAAAGAGGCAGTCGTGAAATTTCGAGCCTGCGAAAAATATCATCATCATCATCATCGTCATCAGCCTGACTATACCCACTGCAGGGCGAAGGCCTCTCCCATATTTCTCCACTTAACCCGGTTCTGTGCTAGCTGCATCCACTTGACCCCTGCGAACTTCTTAACCTCATCAGCCCACCTAACTTTCTGCCGCCCCCTGCTAGCTTTCCTTCCCTTGGAATCCAGTTTGTTACCCTAAGCGACCATCGGTTATCCTCTCTTCGCACTACGTGTCCTGCCCATGCCCATTTCTTCTTCTTAATTTCTTAATTGCGAAAAATAAGTAATTTATAATATTTATTTCACGTTATTTATTTTCCAACATTCGAAAGGGAAGATTTAACTGATTAATTGTAGTGGTGCACTTACGCAAATTAACTCATTATTTGTTTTTTCTTCATAGTTGAAACAGGCGCAGTATGTTTTTTTTTTTTTTTATTTTTTCGTCATAACCATCGCGACAAGTTTGCGCTTCGCAAACGAAACGTCTATCCATATACCTCTCCTTTCTTTTGCATCTTTAGATCTCAATGGGGACAGTGATAATAGTGAATTGTTCAGAAATATACACTATACGTGTCCAAGCCAGCAAAAACTTGAGTGGCGTTATAAAGTATAAGGAACTCCATTTTTTATTCGGCCGTTCAATGAGGCTCTTCGCGTCTTACATACCATCACTAAAAGGAGAGGAAGAAATGGATGAAGGCAAAAGGAAAGCTTTCCTCGGGTCCTCTCCGATACGTTAACAAAGCACACTCACGCAAGGCTTGCGCTCTCCAGATTCGAGTATCGGAGCGTGAAAAAAAAAATAAAAAATACACGCGCATGCAAAGAGCAGCGCCAGCCGTATTAGGTGAGAGGGCGAAGAAGCGACGGAGCTGAATTGAGGAAGACGTGCGAGCTTGGTTTCTCGCGGGAGGAGGCCAAGAATGAATGGCTCATCTTTGACGTCCGTGGCCTGCCCTCTCCAAGCCTCGAGAGAGACAGAGAGAGAAAATAACCGCGGCTGCCACTCTGCTGAGGAAGTGGTTGTTCTCAGTACCTCACTTTGGCCGGTGTTTCAAGTCCGCCCCCCCCCCCTCCTCCTCCCCCCAAAGCCCAAATTTCAGCCCTTTCCCGTCTCTTTCCCATCCTTCCTTTCCGTTCCCCAACACCCCCCACGACCGACCACCTCGGCCGTATTATTATTCCCTTCTCGTGAAGAAAAGGTTGCTGCCTCTTGCTACATTTTCTGGCCCTCATTAGCATTGATTTTACATTTAGAAAGAGAGCGCGCTCTCCAGCGCTTCAAGAAAAATTGGGCGCCCGCGCCTACACGTTGTAGTCGGTGGTGGTTTCCTTCTTTTGCCTCATTTTTATTTTTGCCACACTTCGGTATGCTTGTCGGACTTCTCACTCCTTCATTGTCTCGACGACTTGCCTTTTGCTTGGGCGCCCGACTTATTTCCTCTTTCGTTTCGCTACGTCTTGCCTTTTTCGTTCGTGTTATTTTGAAGTGCTGTGTTTTTTTTTATTATTATTATTATTATTCTATTCCGGCGATGCATAGCGTGGCCGCATTGTTCTTCGGCGCCGCCCGCACAATATAGATGGCGACACTGTACACTATGCTCTATAAGGGCACAGCTACAGGTCGTGGAGTGCTTTTTCTCGCTGTAGAGCTCCTTCCCCCATTCAGAATACGATTCGCTGCTTCTCTTTACTGAAAAGAGGGATTCAGGCACTCAACAGAAAGAGAAAGGGGGGGGGGGGGGGGGGGGGGAGGGTTAAGGAGCGGAGGTCGTCGTTCTCCGAGAGTCGCCGAAGCTCGGTCACCATCGACCGTATAGGCTGTATAGCTTTTTCGTACGTCGTTTCTGATCCTCTCAACGCCGAACGAAGCTTGAATACTGATGCACGTCGCCATCCTTCCGCGCAGCGACGGCTGTTGACAGGGCCTTATTGATTGGGAGATTTTCGTGATGCAATCGGTGTTTTTACCTCTCGTCGTGCCTTCGCCGAGTACCGGCCCGTCAGTTTCAGCTTGAGAAGTTGCTCGCTTGGGATCGACCCTGTTAGTTGACACAGGGTACGCTGATGTTTTCCCATTTGTCTCTCTTGTGCGGATACTATTCTCTGCGTTACGTATGTGGTCTATTTTTGTACGAGTATCACTATTGCCACCCTTCTCAGCAGAATGCTTTTCCTGCCCTGTCCATTCGTATTAATATACCAGTATTGGATTCTAGTTTTTTTTTTTTGTTAGGTAGAGAGAGAGAGAGAGAGAGAGAGAGAGTATATGAGATATGCCTTTCTCCTACAGTGGATTTAAATAGGACAGTGATGATGATAGTGATGGGGAAGACCACTCCTCCTACTTTTGCACCTTATTTTCACCTCAATCCAGGTCTCCTACTCAGTTCTGCTGGTCCAGACAGCGTTATTCTGATTGGCCCTTTGAAGAAGTGCATATGTTTTTTGTTTTTTTTACCCAGTTCCTTATTTTCGACTACGGCACCATTTCTAAGAAATGAAGCAGAACGTCCTAAAACTAATTGTCGAGAAAGAACAGTAATTATAGGGAGCTGTACAGAGACTTTGGCTTCGGCGCTGCACTGAGGACTCAGAGTCTTGAGCCGAAGACACCGATCCAGTAAGGCATGCAGGAATTTGTTTCGAGCCGTTAGTGCTAGGGCTAGTCGCGCTTTAGAGAGGGCGCCATATTAGGTTCCGTCCCAGCCCCCCCCCCTCTCTCCCTTTCTCTTTGCCTAAATACTATAATGAGATATCAGCTGTTTCTTGTCAGCAAAGAACGTCATTTTTTACCTTATTTTCCCTGTGCCAAGGCTGTCAATTCATCTAAAAAAACACACTTATAATATAATAGCAGCATGATGGGGACCTTAAATGCATCCCTCAATCTTTCCTTCTCATATTTAATTCGGTAAAATCAAATGGTCATCTATGATTTGTACACCCAAGCAATTAAATGATTTTTGCTCTAACGGCATAAAACGAGGTGAAGTGCCTCACTAAATACGAACAAAAAGGTAATTTAACCTAGTAAGAATAATAATATAAACAATGCTACAGTCGTCGCAAAGCAGCGTTGACCACCTCGTCAGACAAGCTCGGCAAGTCCGAATTCCAGTTTTTTCATCGTCCCGTGACCGACGCGTCGAGAACTGTTCGATGTGCGGACGTGATTCGAGCTTCGCCGAACAACAGAGATCCCTTGTGCGCGCCCACTGCTGTTGTTATACAACAACCGATTTCCGGTCTGTGTCACGAAACCATCGACGTTCCGTCAGTCTTCCGCGTTGGAACAACTACTTCGATACCGAAAGAAAGGGCGGCATATGATGCGTGGACGTAAGGGGGAGGTTGAGAGGGATGCGAGGTGTCAAGGCGCTCAAGGAACTTGTGGATGGCATTGCGACAGCAACAAACAACAAAGCAGCAGCTCTTCCTCACTCTTCGTTCTCCCCCTCTCCCCCACTCCACTGTCTTCCTTCTTCCATTGGAGCCTGTCGCCTTGAAGAGGACTCAGCACGGAAGGATGTTCGGCGCTAAGAGCACGCCTTCGCTTCCCTTTCCGCGGATTCCATCAGGCCAGCGCCGCTCGGAGCAGAGATGACACATGACATATTGTTTCGGCGCGCTACGGGGGCTCCCCACGCATCCCCCCCCCCCCCCCCCTTTCTGATTAAAAATTCCTGCCAGCAGCAATGGCCCGATCGCACGGCTGGCGGCGGCAGCAGATGATGATGCGTCGCCGAGGATGCTTGCTGCACCAGGGAGTCTCGCGTTGTCGGCGGCCCCGCGCGAGCCCCCGAGACGGGAGTTCGTCGCTGCAGCTTCCACGACTTGGTTGTACTGCTTGCTGTCAGTGTGTCTCGGGTTGAAAGGCTGATAGAAACTCGGAGGCAGCCTCGTGCGGTTGCCTGGACCTGGAGCAAAGTGGTGTTGCTCCGCAGCCGCCTGGCTGGCCCATTGTGGGGTTTGCTGCTGTTGCTGCCATTGGGGGTCCCCCTCAAAAGGAAGCTGCCGAACGGGAGCCCCACCGGCACGATGGATGGCCGCTGCGTCTCTCGCCTGAGCTGATCTACGTTGCTGGGCGCAGGGCCTTTTGACAACTGGGATCATTTGCTTTTTTTTTCTCTCTCTCTCTCTCGTTCTGCTTTATTTTCATTATCCTTTTTTTTTTTTTTCGAGTACGCTGTAGCGAGTCTCCTATAGATGGCGCTGCATTGCTAGGTTTTGAGTCGGTGAGATCAGTGGCTGGGATTACAGAATGCCAGGTGTAAAGCTAAATTACCTCTTGCCAAATTAAGTAAAGACGCTTTGAATCAACGAACAAACACTTTTGCGATTGTTTGCAGCGCGAAAAAACAAGTTTCTAAACAGAGATGTCGGCGACTGTGGCAACTTTCTTTCGTCCTTCAAGCAGCCTGAACGGGCCTCTATCGGGATGTGCGTGTTGTAAATGGCTCCTTAGGGCAGTTTTACGGAGTAACTGCAAGTCCCTTTCGCACCTTATTCTACATTTCCTGTCGCTTGGAGCGACTTGTGTAGCAGTGGCAGTCGTCGTGAGACCGCTACGTTCACCATTCCTTCCGGAGACATTGCAAGAGGACATTTGAATTCCTCACGCAGCCAGCTAAAAGCGTTTGATCCGAGAGCCATGTTCATAACTCACAGAGGAATCAAGAGATTGCTTACATGAACTGACCAACTTTGATAAACCACTGATGTATACATGCCTTCCATGCTCTCATTTTAATTCCAGCTCTTACGGGCGCAGCCATTTTGAACACTGCCCTGTTTTTACGAGAATTTTGTTGGTTTGGAGGTGCGCTCTCGACACAAGTTACAGATGGCTTTTTCATACCACATTGAGCTAGTATTAAATCTCTTGTCTTCATACAAGAGGAGGATTGACCATTGAGGCGCACCTGGAAAACATTTCAGTCCTAACCCCTTCAGGCACCTGCTGCTTCGTTGTTAAACAAAAGCAGTTCGGGCATATAATGGGCTCTACCAGAATGTGCGATCGGCTCAAAGAAAACGCTATGCTGCTGGGGGACACATTCCACGTTTAGCGGCAGGAGTTCTTTCAGCTGCGCGAACGCATCTCCTCCATTTCATACCGTACACACGCAGTGCTGCTTCCACTCTGCGCGGACACCGCATGTCCTTCAATCCTTATCCCATTTCTTCCGAGCAGCGTATATACACCTCCCTTCCCTTCCCCTCTTTCCGTATCCTTTCTTCCGAACGCACTCAAAGCTCGGCTCGATCTCCTCAATTGTGTGGACGGGGTAGCTTTTAAACAACTTTCCGTCGAAACTTTGTTCGCTTCGGCAAAGGGGAGGAGAATGCGAGAACCGACTCGCTGCCGTCTTCGGTTGCGCTCGTAAAAGCGCGGTGGTTCTTGCTCCGCCGCTGAAAGGCGGCCGTCGGCCAACGGCTGCTGTGGATCTTTTGTTGCCCTCTCTTTCTCGTCCTCTCCCTACATTCGCCCTGTTTATTCTCTCTCTCTCTCTTTCTCTCTCTCTCTCTCTCTTTTTTTTTTGGTTACCAGCGCCGCATCGCGCTGTTGCTTTCGACTCCGCTTATTATAAAACGCCGCTATCGACTTTCCTTTCTAGCCATATACAAGAAACGAGCACTTCCACTAAGCAGGTTGAGGGGGAGGGCCTTAAACAGAGCCTAACTAACGTTACTCCTGGGAGCCGTTGTACTGCGTCGGGTAAAGAGACAGCCTATTGTTTTAGCTTTTGTCTCTCGCTTCTGTTTTCATATCGACGTTGTTCGTTGGACACTTAAAGGTCACTCAATCTCAGTGAAACATAAGAGACCATCAAGCGATCGCTTCCGTTTGCGGATGGACTTGAAAGCTAAAACACACATTACGAGTAAGTCAACACAATGGCGTCGTAAGTTTAATTCTCAGGACTGATTTTAAAATGGCGTTCAAATATACGGTGGCGTCACATTAGCATAAAATGATAATAGCCTAAAAGATGCTGGAATTTTTATTTGAAGGACTGATGAATTCCACGTTTCGAAGGGTGCGCTCTTACTATCCATTGTAGCATCAACTGCAGCCATCTTTTTTTTATGCGAACTAAGATCCTGGAAGTAGTTAATTATTCCTACTTGGTTTAATTTCATGGAAAAAACGTACTGTTGAAAATGGTGCCCTTAAAATTGGCACTGTTTTCTGAACATCTTGCGGAATGTATTTGTCAGGGCTGTTAGTTCATTTGCTGAAACGAAATATCTCGCGAAACTAATCAGAGACAGCATGCTGCAAGCCTTTGTAATACATTAGTGGATTTCCCTTTTTCTGAACTACGCTGTAAATTTAGCGAGGCCTGAGCCATTAAGGAGGGCTTGTGATAAATTTCAATTACCTGACATACTTTGCAGTGCGACCATTTGAGTACGCCGATCGGAGCTTTCGAATTTCGCCTCTGTTGAAATGCACGCGGGCCTGGCAGCAAGCATCAAATAAGGATAGTCGTACAACACAGCCGAGCGCCTTTCCTGCTGCACCAGTAGGTATGACTCCACTGCAGATACCCCCCCCCCCCCCCCTTTTTCACACACTTAAAAGCAAGTATACAGCGTCCTCACCTAGACATCCGATATTCCTGACGAAAAGTAAGGATAACTACATAAAAAAGCTAATCCAGATTGTAGAGGACACGTGGCTGTATTAACTGAAGTCTAGACCTGCACACTGGCTGAGGCTCCGTGCGACATCGACACCGAACACCGAAAGGAGCCGGTGGAGAGGGGTTGAGTAAGGGTGACAAGAAAGCTGTCCCTCTGCACATGTGCGCTGGAGCGGTGTGCCTTTATCGCAGTCTTTGGAGGACTGAGAACGCCCGGTGCTTCGCATTTCTTGGGCGGCTATTCTCAAATTCCCCCATTATCCCTAGTTTGCGTCCCCGAACAAAGCAGAAATAGGTGAATGGAAAAGAATGGGGGGAAAAGGTAGATCGAAGAATGCTGCGCCGCGTCCCCACGTATGCTCCCGCTGAGTGCTGCGCGCGCGGCGGCGCGGTACTGAAAAACGAGCGCAAAGGCTATACTTTTACTCCTAATACAGTGCACCGTTAAAAAAGCGCTATAACTGGCGCAAACCCGACTTGAAGGTTCCCGCGAGTACTGACGCATAGTATTCTGCCGCAGCACACTGCCCAGAGTCTGCTTCTTCGCAATGGATGTATCTACGTTGAGGTCCTATGGAATCAAAGTACTTTGTAAAGTTTTTTGGGCAACTGATATGCTATGCAAGCGTCGCTAAAAGTGCAGGAGCTGCACTATACTTTCTCTAGCGCCCTGTAATGACCGCCCTTGGCTCGTTACTTATACGTACTGCACGGTTTTAAGTCGGACAGAATATGGCGTGCACTTCGGCCGTATCGTCTTACTGGCAGCCTACTTTAGAATGGCCGTACAAAAGGGAAAGAAATAGAGCGCAGAAAAAAATACGGGAAGTCCCGGAAACCGGGAAGAACGAACCTAAGGCAAGAGACAGAAAGGGGGAGGGGGTCGCTCCGAGGCGGCGGAAGGAGACGACGTCTACTCGATCTCTCTAATCTCTCTCCTTGCCCTTTGTAGGCCCGACCCTGCGCCTTTTGATAGGCTGTTTTCCCCTGGCCTCCCTAATCTGGGCGAGTAAAACGGGAGACCCCCGCGCGTTAAGTTCACGCACGACTGACTGGCCGCGAGCTGCCTTTCCTGCCTTCGCCGCCGATAACGACTGGCGGCCTGCCTCGGTCGCTTGAGTGGCAGTCGCCCGGCACTGGGAGGTCCACCGGTGCGCGCGGATCCTAGAGGGAACGAAACTGCTGAAAAGAAAGGAAATGATAAAAAGAATGTAGAGGTGAACTGAAAGCTGAAAGAAGACATTTTCCTTCGAGGACCCTCCGAAGAGACCCGCGATTGGAGTGGACTGTAAAACTCGATGCAGTCGAGTTAGGCTGAATGAGTGCCGAGTTCGCACCGTGGATACTCGAAACACTGAAACGAAGTGCTGATAGCTCAAGAAAGCCGCCCAGGATGTTTTATTTCCTGGCATTCCTGATAGTTATATCTGTTCCTTTTATCTATTGTCTCATTAGCACTATGCTTCTTTTGAAAGAGCGTGCATGAAAAGCTTCACACAGTGCCTCCGGAAATCTATCTTGCCGACACATCTTGGTACGAACTGCGAGCGAAGGATTTCCTGTTTAGTTATCACGCATGATCTTCACGGGTCCACGACGCGAGCACTGTTACACATAGGGAGTTATCTCTCCTTTTTCCGCTATTCCGCTACAAGCAAGGGCACAGAAAAGAACCCTTGAAAAAGGACCTGTCTGTCACTCATTGTGGGTTATACCTAATTACATTGGAGCTGTCGATTGCTTTCCATAGAAGAAACTGCAGCTACCTCAGGTATATTCGCCTAGTTTCAGCACGAATGCCGTACACCAGATAGATGCAATTAGGACCGAAATCGCGAAACGTGCATGGTACACTAGTGGTTAAAGTATCGCTCGGGCGGGACAGACTAACTGCACACTTTACTGTGCAAAATACATCATCCCGTGAAGCGGAGTAGAATGTTAGGTAAAGCATGCATGTTCTGATGAGGTGTTATATTTGATTCTCATATTTTGTTTTTATAAATTTCATCTTCCTGCTATTACTCTTTTCGGTCACTTGGTCACTGTTCCAGGAAAAAGGAATATGCGCAGCCTTGCCTAAATGTCTTCAGAATATACACACAAGCCGCCTTTGAGACTTGTCTCCTTTAAGATCTAAAATGCACAATAAAAAATAAACCTCATCCTCAGAATATTTTTATACATTTGTAGGCGCCGCACGTGGCCCGTTTAGACATTTAAACGCAAACCTTCTTGGCTGAAGAATTTTGCTTGAGTGTGTGCCGCTACCCCTTCTTGTCTTCAAACCCAAATTCTCTCCCTTTTATGACAGATGGATGTGATTGCACTTTCTACCGCGTGCATAGTATGTCAAAAGCGAAAGCCCCCGCCTTCTCTGGATGAAAGGGTCTGGTTGAGTACACATTGGTATGCCAGAAAGAAAGAGATGATTTAAGAAAAAAATTAGTTGTAGTTCAACTCTGATTAACCCTAGTTGAATTGCGACAGCAACGGAAACTTCTTTTGCCTGCTACATCATTCCCCTATCACGCCATATCAGTGTAAGGTGCTACATTACTGAGGACACTTAAGCTCATCCTTTAAGACTGCGTAAGCTACCAGCCCACATATAACTGCTAAACCGAATGTGGAGCGAAAGCATTAGCTGCCGGTGACCGAGCGTTGTTGTTTTTGTAGTTGTTGTTGTTCTTCTTCTTCTTCTTCTTCTTCTTCTTCTTCTTCTTCTTCTTCTTCTTCTTCTTCTTCTTCTTCTTCTTCTTCTTCTTCTTCTTCTTCTTCTTCTTCTTCTTCTTCTTCTTCTTCTTCTTCTTTCCAGTGCACGTGACCACCTGACAGATAAAGCCTCGCTTAAACCAAGCTCTATGAACGTGCCTGCGTGGCCTAGGAGTAAGATTTACTCGGCATCGAAGAGCAGGGGAATGTTGTTCCTTATTCCACGTTCATCTCTATACCTCGGATGAACATCCTAGCTGGCAACTCCCCTCAACTTTCTGATATCATGGGATCTCGTTAAGGCGCACAAACCTTCGAAGAATCAGTTGTCGGCTATGGCAGCTGCCAGCTACCACCTGCCAGTGACATGCCTGTGACTTTTCGTTCATGACGCTGACACAGACTCTGGATTTTCTGAGTGACGTTCCCTTCAAAGCTATCGCATTAAAAGAAGAAAAAAAAATAGAGAAAGACGTGAAGACAGGCGTGAAAAGTTACAACCTGATGCACAAATATTGCTAAAGAGCTTGCTAGTTGGTCACTGAATTAAGTGTTTCGCAGATAGAGGGCACGGATTATCAGCATCATCGTCAGATTGTGAAACCAATATCAGCACCATAATTATTCGCCGACACAAAGATGGTACTTGAGAATCCCGCCTAGGTTCTGAACTGCCAGTTCTGACTAGCTATAATAAAATTACTTAGAGAGGCGACAAAAAATTTTACGCTCCTCAATCGCCTGTACGCATGCCGTGTCATACTAGCCGGGGATTTATCAACACTGACATCTAGAGCAGCACTTGTGAACTCTGCAAGTTCTCCACTTGTGAACCCTGTGAACGCGATGTTATTGTGCTGGGCTTGACCGCCGCTTTTTTTGTAATTGGACGTGGTGGTGGACGTTGTCCGAATCCAGTGAAAATGATAGTCCCCCCCCCCCCTCCCTCCTGAAAAAAAAAAAAAAAAAAAAAAACAGGTGAGGACACTATCTGCGAATACCTCTCCACGTACGCCAGTAAATTATCGAACCTAGGAGTTAACTGATACCGTGCGGCAGCCCGCCTTTTTCTTTCAAACCGTTCGTGTGGCATCAGCATTCTCAGCACAGTTGTACGAAGGAAGAGACCAAGGGCAGGGGTAGTGGGAGGTCGGAGGTGCAGCTATGTGAAGGAAGAGATAAAGGGAACAGGAGAATGGGATGGGAGGTACGATGTACGATATAGTCAGAAGACATCAGCTCGAGGAGGAAGGTGCGAAAAGGGGTTTGGTAGAGACGGATTGCACGAAAACTCATTGCTCGGCGTATGGGCCGAGCTTCAGCTGCGGCGGTGGCGGGGAGCCGTACGAATGAGCCGGCCATCTTACCTTTGCAGGCCTTTTCTTTTATGCCTCTGCTGGAGGAGGAGAAAGCGAGCTGCAAGATGAATACCGCGAGTTCCTGACGGCACAGCCACGGTTTCTCTTACTTTTTCTCCCACTGGTGATTTGCGTCTCGCGCCGCTCCTTCCGTTCTTCATTCTATTTCTCTTTGCCGTTCTATCACTTTACCTTTTCTTTGTATTTTCTTCTTGCTTTTGTTCGTTTCTATGTTGTGCCTAAGAGCGTTCTTCTCCGCACGTCGAGATCCCCGTGAAAGAAGCAGCAGACCTCCGCCTTTGTGGCCCTTGAATGATCCCTTCTGCCCTTTCCGTCCCGCCGTGCGTTGTGCATACGGGGCAACTTTTTAGCCGCTCTCCCTCTCATCGAATATCCTCATCCTCGGACGGCGCTCGGTTTTCGTTGGGTGGAAGGGAGAGACGGTGTTGCATGTACGAAGAAGGCTCCGTCGATCAGTGGAACGAAGGGGAGGGGTAGCGGTGTTGTGTGTGTGCGCGTGTGTGTGTGTGTGTGTGTGTGTGTGTGTGTGTGTGTGTGTGTGTGTGTGTGTGTGTGTGTGTGTGTGTGTGTGTGTGTGTGTGTGTGTGTGTGTGTGTGTGTGTGTGTGTGTGTGTGTGTGTGTGTGTGTGTGTGTGTGTGTGTGTGTGTGTGTGTGTGTGTGTGTGTGTGTGTGTGTGTGTGTGTGTGTGTGTGTGTGTGTGTGTGTGTGTGTGTGTGTGTGTGTGTGTGTGTGTGTACAACACACGCGAACTTCAGCACAATTGCAGTCAAGCACTAACGCACGCACGCGTAGGATGCTATATGGAGGAAGAAAAATGGCGCCGCTATAGATTGCGACGAGGAGGACATTCCTGCCCTTCGTAACTCTCTCTCTCCCCTACGTTAGCCATCTTTACTCCCGTCAGGGTCCCCGACCCCGCCCCACCATTGGCATGAACTCTTGTATGCACAAGATGGTACACTATGCTGAACGCATGTTGGACGCAGGATCGGTGACGGCTTCTGAAATAGGCAGAGTTAAGAGAGTGCGAGAGAGAGGGGGGGGGGGGGGGGTGCTTGGCAGAATTACCAAATGCAGCCGTCCCAACGGCTGAATCTGCTTCTTTTCCAGCTCTTGTCCCACAGCGCACATCCACCGGTTGATCTGTGCAGCGTACTGGAAGGTGCAGTTGAAGCCGCTCCGACGTAAGGACAAGATCACCCTCGGACATGCCCCACACTTTCAAGCTGATTATTCTTGCTTCCTTAGCCATTTAGTTACGGAGGCGCTTTTATGACAACTGTTAAAACACAATTCTAGGCGTCTTGTGGAACAGAAAGCTGTTCAGATCTTCATAGTTAAGAGAGCACGCAGTCTCGCATATTCGAAAGCCCCTTTCTGATTCTCAACGTTTCTAGCTGTTACTGCAGGGAATTACTGCTGAGACCGGGGCACAATGAGGCCGGCAACACATCTTCCCCTCTCTATACACGTTTGCTCAGTGTTGTAACCTCCGTGCGTGCAAGCAACTGAATGCAGCGATACCGCTGGTGCCTCCGTACTATGCCGCTTATTGTCTGCCGTGTTTGCCCCGGTGTACCGCCCTCTTTGAGCCACGCCTTTCCCGAAATCTGTTGTTGTCGTTCCAAGCACCGGAGCAAATTTATTTCGCTCCGTGCAATCGAGGCGCATTCATGGGAGCAACAAAAGTCTACCCCGTGTAGAAATGCCCGAGCCGTTTCTGTTGTGTACTCCGCTTTATACCCCTTCACGAATGATTAAAGTGCGGCAGTGCGATGTAAGCAAACCGCCTGTATTTCACCGCAGCGTCTTTGTGCGCAGTTGCGCTGGCATGACCCGTGAAATCTGTGCGTACAACTCGTATCCCACCAGTCGGTATCTGAGGCTGAGACACGTCGCCATGCTGGACTGTTCTGCTTAATGTGACGTCAGATTGTCATGACTGCAGGTGTGGAACTGGTGAAAACGTTAGTCTGATTTCAGTGCAGGAACCTCCGACTGCAGAGTTATGAGGCGGCCGACTTAGCGCTGTAATCAGTGAGGGACGTTATTGATTTCGTTTATTCATTTGTCAGAAACGCTCATGTCATCACGCAACGCTAGGTGAGAGCCGTGTCATCGCCAAAGGGAGTTGAGATCACATCGCTCGCTTTTTCGCTGTTTGTGGCCCTCCCTGTCTCCCTCGTCATCGTGAAGTATTCCGCCTTCTGCGGCAACCGTGTACACCTGGGTTGGCGCAATGGAAACTGCCTTCATATGGCGCAGTTCTCCGTCTTTGTCACCACCTGTTCCATCCACGGTAGCCGCCCTGGCTTTTTCCAGATGCAACCATCTTCCCCCCTTTTGCGTATAAGAGAGAACAGGAGCATTCATCCTCTCCACTTTGCCAAGTGCAACCGTTAGCAAACGGTATATATGTAATCCAATCGCAATTTCAATTGAAATCACTCGATTTCATTGGCTGCAAGTAATCAGTTAATTTAATTCATTGTGTAGGAGGCCTTGCGGCGGACGGTATATTTCCAGAGCAAATGCACGGCCATGCGGCTACACCAATCCTTTGACAGTGTTCGCTGTGAGGTGAACTATTGATTAGTCACCAATTTGTATTCACATAAGCCTTCAGTGATGCCAAAAAAAAAAAAAAAAGAAACATTTATTCGTAGCTGCGGCTCAAAAATTATCATTTCAACTTCAGGGCAGACGTGAAACCAAAACCGTAACTGACGCCAGTCAAATGCACTACTCGATGTGGTAACACTGCAGTGCAAGAACAATTAGGAGGACGCCTAAATTTCGCCGACGCGAAAGCGCCTTTAAAACCGCTGTTTTCCGCCAGCTTTCGGAATTGAGAGAATGGCAAAATGTTTAGCGTCTTAAGTTAGTTTGGTTTATGAGGAAAGCAAGGCGCAATGTCTCTCTCACTTCTAGATGGATAGCTACACTTGGAATGAACGGCATACATTTGGAGGTGCTTAAGTCCTCGGCTCTACACCCTGTCGCAAACTAGCTTCGAACTTGACTACCAGATGGATGATAAATGGGAACATAAATGACATGACGCTGATTTGTAGCCCTGAACGCTCCACAAAGAACAGTTGCTCCATAACTTTGATACGAAATCACGTGCACATTTTTTTCCGATACATTTCTCTCAACCTGACCCACATTCGGCCAGGTCCTCAAATGTCTGCCACACGCTTTAATATCGCCACCATGTAGCAGCGGAAAGCACTGATGGGCAGCACTAGCGCACTGCCGTTCAAGCGGCTGTATAGCAGACAGTTGTGCCGCGGAGGCAGCGGGGTTCAGGGGTTCCCGACCATCTGATTCACCATCCTCCATCTTGCTAAAAGAAATCATCATCATCTCCTCGATTCTGGATTAGAGCGACTGCGGCTCCGTTTAGACCGAACCAGCTGTGTACGCTATCGCTTAAAAACTCTGCCTCTGTAGCCTTGGATGCATAGCCACAGAGCTCTTCTCGAGTATAGTTACAGGCGAGATGTGCGAAGCATGGAGAGGTTCGCATACACAAATGTCGCTGGTAAAGGCAGTTCCACATGATATATCTACATGAGATCTAGAAGCTGCATCATTCCAGCGTCCCGCGTAAATGTCAATAAGCCACAAAATAATTTTTCTTTTCTTCTGAGGACGGTGAACAGCGCGAAAAAGACAAGGACGAAAAAAATTAGCTGTGGCTTAGCTAAGGTTAAGCCTGCATATCATCTCGAAGCGAAAAGTCGCTCGTCTAGCCTAGCGATTTTCATATCTTCGCTGCTTTTTAGCCAACTCCCAAGCTACCACTTATGGATCGGTGTTTCTGCGCCGTCCGACTGTTGCTTCTTCCATGGCGAGTGTCTGCCCCTGTTCTATGAGCAAGCGCGCCTTATTTACCCCCCCCCCCCCCCCCCCTTCCTCTTACAAATACGCACTGCGCATGGCTGCGGCGAAAGGTCAAACTGTGGCGAGGAGGAAAGGAGCGCACATGCGCAGTAGCGCGCGGCGGCGGTGTAAGGTCAGGCAATGGAGTCAGCGGCGGCAGCGGCGACGGCGGCCACCTGCGCCATGCATGACGTCACTCGGTTCTGCGCATGCGCAGAAGTGGAAAATGTGGTGCTCCGGCTCACACGAAGCGAAGCGCTGTGTTGACGAGCCTAGTGAAGCTTAGCGCTTCAAAAGCGCTTGAGATGTATACGTGTCGTCTTCTTTCCTCATATATATATATATGTGTGTGTGTGTGTGTGTGTGTGTGTGTGTGTGTGTGTGTGTGTGTGTGTGTGTGTGTGTGTGTGTGTGTGTGTGTGTGTGTGTGTGTGTGTGTGTGTGTGTGTGTGTGTGTGTGTGTGTGTGTGTGTGTGTGTGTGTGTGCGTGCGTGTGTGTGTGTGTCGGAAAACTTCATTTCAAGAAAAAGCTGAGGCCGTCTTTAATATTCTATGGCTTTTTTTTGGCTGACTTCCGTTTCTGGAAAAGCTCTGCATATAAGTGCTCACATGTAGTGCGAAGAGAGGATAACCGATGGTCGCTGAGGGTAACAAACTGGATTCCAAGGGAAGGCTAGCGTAGCAGGGGGCGGCAGAAAGTTAGGTGGGCGGATGAGATTAAGAAGTTCGCAGGGGTCAAGTGGATGCAGCTAGCACAGAACCAGGTTAAGTGGAGAAATATGGGAGAGGCCTTCGCCCTGCAGTGGGTATAATCAGGCTGATGATGATGATGATAAGTGCTCACTGTCTGCACCAGTGTGTTTATCCTTTATAAACTGCTGTCCCCTTTCTTTATGCCTCTCGGCAGAGTGCACTCTGACAAGAAAGATTAGCTAGCCCTTCTCCGCCAACACAGTAGCGGTACTGCGGACTCCCACCAGAGTGACAATTCGGGAATTCGGTGGCTGTAATATATATATATATATATATATATATATATATATATATATATATATATATATATATATATATATATATGCGTGCAGAAGGCCTGGCCCCTTATCCGAACAGAGGAGTTGAGGTTGTACTTCTCCATAGTTTGGGGCCGGGCTGGATTGTCGTGCGCCGCAAAATCCTCTAGCGCCCGTTGCCCCTGGGAGCGTGCGACCGCACCCTTACTCCGGTCGGCACCGGCAGCCAGAGATGTCAGCCACGAAACAAGGGGAGATGGAAATTAAAGAAGAAAGCCAGCGGTTGCGCAGAAAACAAAATAATAACCACGAAATCTGGAGGAGAAACATTAGGCGCAAGTGAACTGCTGCGAAGGCTCTTTCTTCGTCACACGGGCCAAAGTGAGACAAAGAGAGAGAGAGAGAGAAGCCGGTCGTGGTCGGTCGCCGAGGTGTTTTGTCTTGCAAATTGGACCGACGGCATCCCTAAGTGGCTAGCTCTGGCTCGAACCGCGGCGCGTTAGTTCGCACTCTCCGAGCTTATAGGCTCTCTCCTCGTTTTGGTGCGCCGACTTCCGGCGCTGATTGAGTTTGCCTGGGAGGAACGACGTCGTCGGAAAATGAAATTAAAAGTCGCGCACTCGCGCTGGTCTCTCCACCAAGGCACGTAGTAATGCGACTGCTTGTGTTGCTCCGCTTCTGCTTTGGTTAAGCATAACGGTGCACAGCCTGTTCTTTTGCGCGTGGGAACATGCCAATGGAAAAAGCCCGCCATTACCTCCTTTGCGGTTCTAGCTGATCCGCGTTCCAAACTATGTGCTACTCGGGGCCCGGATGCTTGGCTGCTTTGCAAGCAGTCTGCGGCTGCGATTTCGTCGACCTACCCACCGTTCCTGTAAAAGCAGCAATGGAGGCAGACCCAGAAGAGGAGCAAAACAAAGACAGCAGCGACCGGAATAGAACTTTGTTCACCCCCCCCCCCCCCCTCCTTCCGACCATTTTACCGCAAGTCGGTAAGAAATTGCTGTCGCCTGATGTTTCTTAAAGCTGCCTAATGTGGCAACTGCGGGCGCCGTATATGTGATGGACTATAACCTTATTTTCAAGCGTGCGCCCTTTACGTAGGCAAAATTCCGGGTGATTGCGGTGCCACAATTGTGTGGCCTTTTTGTAAACCGGAAACGAAAAGTCGTTTTGCATTTGGAAAGGGCTCGAAGTCGGAAGTAGATAGGAGCTATGACCGCGGAAGGGCTTAGCGTCCAGGGAGCCGAACGTCGAAATATTTCAGTGAATTTTAATGGTCTGTTCATAATTTATTCTGCCACAATAGAATGTTGCGCTAGGTGTGTTCTGAGAGCATCTTTTATGTATTTTTCCATGCGGCGAGTGCTTAAAAAATTTAGTTTGCAGTTTATTGAAAAGTCGCCCCTCATGATATTTGTTAGCTGCAATTATTCGATAAACCATGAGCCCCTGGGCCCGTATTCCGAGTTTGCATCGTTATCGAAGTGTCACTATCTCACGTGACGTCGAGTCATCTGACTGGTCGAAACGCCGGAACCGGGTGTTACCACTGCGGAACCAGAAAAGGTGGCAACATCATGTTCCGGCATTTCCACACATCAGATGTTTCGAGGTCGGGGAGATAGCGACACTTTCGATAACGACGCAAACTCGGATTACGGGCCCTGCAGCGTTGCTTCAGACCCACATGCCTGGCTTTTCAGTATACGGACTGACTGTGTGGTCTTATAATGCTTAACCATACTTTTTAACGCGAAAGCCTTACTAGTCCCATTACGAGAAAAGCCATCGGTTTGATTTCCTAACGACGGCCCTAAAGGCACACAATCAAGCAGCCATGTGAAAGCTATGACGTCATAGCCTCATGTAGCAGACCCATTCGCAGCCGAGGTCACCACCCCTTAAGACAGTGATATATACGTCGTTCATCTGTATACATCCAGCACTGGCGCGGGACTCCATGCGACGGAAGCTTCCCCGACATTTGTACCAAAATTGGGATGCAACCCTTCGTTGCGCAACGTTCACGGTGGTGTCATACCATTTATCGGTGCATCTGCTTGTCACGTTGAGGCTAGCTCGTAACACATATTTGAACCGACAGCATATATGCCTTATAATCAAAATTTCGGCGATTAAGGATCCCTCCGACGTCGCGTGAAGCATTTCAGTATACATCCTGTGGGCAAACGCACGCACGCAATGCAAGCATATTGTCACGACTCAAGTCACAGGGAGCCGTGAAGGTACACGTAGCCGAGGACCCGAGAATAAGGTAGGCTTGTAGTTCCGATCACCAGCGCGCCGCTCGTGCCAACAACCGCTTCGTCGTCGTCGGCACCAAGCACGGCTGTCGCGCGGCAATATTTAATACGTGGCAATATTTAATCCAAGTCCAAAACCTCGTTCGAGAGCATGTTCACTCGCGGGACTATAATGCTTATGCATTCATACACGTAAGGAGCCTTAAGTGAGCCAAATTCTTTCTTAAGGAAACCCAATGAACTATTTCTAAACATTTTTTTAGCGTTTTCGTTAGCCGCATACATATAAGAAAGTCACTAAGTAGCTATGACCAGACGTCTTTAAACCATTCAGGCAACTAAGCCAAACTACCTTTCTTCCTTCCAGTTTTCAGAGTCGTTCAGCCTCTTAAAAACGCATCCATAGCTTTCTTCGCTTCTTTGAAGACTCATACGTCGGCCTTTGGTGATACGTGCACTTTTTCACACTATACTCCGTTTCATACATCAGGTGCAACGCAGCGAAAGCTACGCAAGTAGTCCGCAAGAAAAAAAAATGGAGGCGTATCACTACACGCTCGTTTTGTGGTAGAGTGGTTCTTGCGGAAACGGACTGTATTCCGAGCATACAAGTTTGCAATAACTTGCTTCACGTGCTTAGACATCTTCGCAGTGCGGATCTTATAGAAAAAATGCGCACCGAAGAACCATTTTCTCAAAATGAAATGCGCAGCGCAGAGGGCACAGTCAGCGCCATCTAGTGGCACAGCTGGCAAGGTTGCGGGGCAGCGAAAACGCGACACGAACGCAAACGACATAAAAACATACAAATTCACCAAATCCGATCCTTTCTCCTTAAAAAAGGTGCTCTTTATGAAGTTGATGGCAAATGTAAGCCGTATTAAGCTTGCAGACAAAATAACTATTATTTGCTCTCGTCAAGAGTAGGCACTATTTTTCATCGCGGAGGCGGAGACCGCAAACAAGAGCTGTAGCATTGGCAGTGTTGCACTAGATGTATGAAACGGAGTATAGGGACGCTCAATGTTTGCTAAAGACCTATTTACACGACGCACAATCGGTCCACGGACACGGCGTCATGCGATGTCCTACTCCGCGTCTGAGGTTCTCGACTGGCCCGCGACGTTGTTGAACGTATAGCATAACGAATGGTAGAAGAGAAGTGGGTCGAAAGTTCAACTCGTGGCGTCGTGTCTATGTTGTCTGTAATGACACAGGACGCTCGGAGCTTCGCAAAATTTCTCTCGTCAGGCGTCCCACATAAGTCGTCCCCAGATGCTTCTAAACGCCATTCGCATCGCCATCGTCATCAACTTCTTTTCACCATGTAGAGTGCATCACAAATGTGTAGCAATTAAGCGTTACTCTAATTCGGCAACCAGCGACGATGTCGGTTCTCCACATCAGACCACGCAACGCGAGCAGGGACGACGACAAAAGAGCGGATGCAGCTCAAAGTATCATAAAGCTGCTGCTGCTCCGCCTGCCTGCGACGTTGCCGACATTGCTCACAGAGGCGCCCCGGGCTTGGCCAAGTAATATTGTCGATAGCGCCGACGAGAGCACGCGCGCGCGCTCAAAGGCTTCGTCCAATATCGCGTGAAATATAACGCTAAGCCCTCCCCCTCTATGTTCGCCTCCTTCTCCTCCTTATGTCTTTCCACTTCACCCCAGTAGCCAGTGGCACCAGTTCCCGCCCTTCTTCGCGCTGCCATCACTATACGTCGTTTCCATTTTGTTCATGCATTGTTGTGCCCTCAGACTTTTGCCTGTAGAGCTCGCTGTAGCATTGTAAGCATTTTATTTCTCACTTATTTATTCTTCCCTTACTTGGCTCTAAAAAGCTTTTGTGCGTGCGCATACCTTCTCTACCACTCCAATCGCGTTTCTTCCTCCTGCGCTTGGTTTCGCTTTACTTTACGGCGTTCTCGTAAACGAGACACAAATGCGCGTTGCCAGGGGAGCGATCCCATAGACGCTAGCCTGGAAGAAAAGAAGGAAGAGCGAAGAAAATAAATATTCGACCAATGTGAGAGTGCGGAAAGGAAATATGACAGTCCGCAAAATCTGAACTATTACGCGGTTTCATAAAGCAGAACCACTAAAAATGCCAACAAATAGGGGAGAAACAAGGAGAAATATCTGCAAAAGGGGAGGGGGCGAAGCGAAAGCGATCGAAATCTGAGCGAACAAAAAATCAAAAATAAAAAATAGGAGGATCCAACCACACACGCGAAAGAAGGACGGAATAAACCGCGAAAAACTGCGCGCCGTTGGTCGACGGCCAGGAGAAGGATGAGTGGCGAGCAGCGTTTGAAGACATTTATGAGAAAAACCGTGAACGCGAGTGATGCGCGCACGTGTGCGGAAAGTAGAATCCGCCAGCGTCGATATATGGTCTGCAACGGGGCCCGGTGGGAGGGGGGGGTTAGAACCGAAAGGGGCGGGCATGGTTTTTGCAAATATATAAATGAAAAATGAAAAAGGCGACCAAGAGGAGGTAGCTGTAGTGACGTCCGAGGGGAGGAATCAAGGAAGGGGCGTTATGCGTGAGGTTTCGAGATTGCTGCTACTGCTGCTGTTGGTGTCGCTGCGTCCGAAGCTGTTTTTGAGCGCCCATATAGCCACCGTGCGCTTCGAGGGTCGACGCGAAATTGCGAGAGCGCGCTTTCCATATATCCGCTCTGGCCCCGCGCTCCGCTTGTTGCACTTGTGTCCTCGGTGAGTGCTGGGGAGAGCGGGGCGTGACCCACAGAAATCACCTTCCGTGAGAGAGGCGCCATGCTTTTTGCCTCTTCTGGAGTTACTGGAGCTCCTCGCTGCATGAATTTTCAGAAGAAATTCGTCGAGGGAAATCCCTATCTTCAGAAATATCTCGGAGGTTTTCGCGCTTTGCTGCTATTTCTCGTAACGCCTATTTTCGTCGTCGGTTTGTCGAGTTCTATTTCTTTTTTTCTTTGTTTGTGGAGAAGAGAAATCTTCCTTTCCTTGTATGATGATGTCTCAAACTTTCCTTGCGTGATGATGTCTCGAAAAGAAATATCAAACATACATTCAAAATGGGCTTTCAGTGCTCATTTACTTGGTTTCTGGCGTCCCCTTTAATAGTAGTCGCTGCGTAAGGGCACTTTCAAGGGGGCGGTGTTTTGGAATAGTATGCTGCGCTGGAATAGCCTGCCGTGCTTTTCAATGCGAGTGTTATCGAGGTATACGCCCTGAAGGAAGCACTTTCGACATGTGCACGCGTGTGTGGCCATGGGATCAGCAAGAACCTGGTTTACATGCAGATTACAAATATGTCACAAATATGCAGGGTGTTTCAATCATTCAGCGCAGATATTTCTTTCAAAAGCTTGAAAGACAGGTCAATGTGGTCAGCGCAGGTTCATTCTTTCTTGAAGCACTCATTACTTGCGCCGTACATTAATTGGCTAAAAAATATAGTAATTAACTTTCCAGCTTTTTTTTTTCTTCGTTTTAGAGTGCAAGATCATATTTTAAATAGAAGGCCGTAAACGTCGAAGGGGAGCTGCGATTTTAAAATCTCCGAATTGCCAGCGCAGCTCCAGTCCCCGAAAGTGAAAAAGAGGCTGTCGAAAAGTCGCGCACTTGTCTTTCCCACGTTTCACATTGATCAAATGGAATCGATCGAATTGCGAACGCAGGCACACCTTATACAGTTTATATGTTTTCATTCGTGAGAGATTCAGACGTTGGTTTGTGAGGGCAGCGAGCGCAGCGCCGCTTTTTGATCAGAGAGCAACGTGAGAAAGACAACTTAACGAGATCTCAAGAAGCTTGCATAGGTATTTCAGGTCCGATGTCTCGCAACCATGTCGTTAATATTCGGAAATTAAAAAAAGAGAATCTAAGCTCGTTTTCGATTCTGACCGCTTTCACTTTCGCTGTATTAATTTGCGCCCTTCAACAGCAACAACAACAACAACAAATCAATTTAGGAGTTGGTTGCTAATTTCGTGTAATAACATCCCTTTAGTTTCAGTTATCTTGTAAATAATACAAGCCACCTAGACAGACCTCACCGACCTTGTTTCGCTGTTTATCCTAAAAACGTATATTAAACAACTTTAAATACTCTTTATAATGGCCTTACTACTATACCAATAGAGGATCTTTAGCGTATTAACGTTTTCGATTATATTTATTGGATGTTTGTCACTATCTACCCTTTTGCATTTCTTCGCTTTGATAAGTAAATTTACTGATTTTTAACCATTTTTTCTCGTTGAAGGCCCGCAGATGCTCTGTAATGATTCGTTTTATTTATTTCTACCCCTCAACGACTTCACGAGGTGTCGCAGTAATATTCAATGCCGATAAGAGGCGGTGTGCAAACTGAATTATAACGCAGGCGGAAAATATGAAAGGACGCCGTCTTTTAGGCACGCGAGACATATTTCATCATTTGCATGCACGGGGCTCTTTTGAACGTTCCATATAGGCTTCCAGACCAGATGCAGGTCTGCTGCTTCGAAAAACATGCGACTAATAGAAAAGAACGTAATCATTCGCGGCGTTTCGAAACAAACTACATCCTGTATTTATTTTCAAATATTGCAAACAGGCCCGCCTTCTTGCCTTCATGTGTCACTTCGTTTTTGCTGTAAACACCTCGTATATAGCTTGCGCAGTGTATCACATGTATTCATGAATTTCTTTTACATTAAATATATATAGCGCTTTGTTTTATTATTGATTTTTGAGTTGTGTATTTATTCTTTATACGCGTTCTTTTTCTTCACTTGTTCTGACCTTTTGTATGTAATTGTCCAAATTATGTTTTTTCCAGCACGTGCAATCTTTCCTGAGTGATGCAATTATAGTAATAATCGTAATATGATCATATTTACTGCCAAAAGAAAAAAAATAGAAGTACAAAAGACTGCGGGTCTGTTTAAGCCCACACTGCCGTGCCGAACTAGGCCCAGCAACGTCAGAAACACGGTGGTAGGCCATGACTATGCATTTCCAAAATTGACAAAAGTTAGTTAGTTAGTTAGTTAGTTAGTTAGTTAGTTAGTTAGTTAGTTAGTTAGTTAGTTAGTTAGTTAGTTAGTTAGTTAGTTAGTTAGTTAGTTAGTTAGTTAGTTAGTTAGTTAGTTAGTTAGTTAGTTAGTTAGTTAGTTAGTTAGTTAGTTAGTTAGTTAGTTAGTTAGTTAGTTAGTTAGTTAGTTAGTTAGTTAGTTAGTTAGTTAGTTAGTTAGTTAGTTAGTTAGTTAGTTAGTTAGTTAGTTAGTTAGTTAGTTAGTTAGTTAGTTAGTTAGTTAGTTAGTTAGTTAGTTAGTTAGTTAGTTAGTTAGTTAGTTAGTTAGTTAGTTATAGGTGGTTTTGTGGCACATGAGCAACAGTGGTTATCATGCGCCAAACACAAGGTTTTGAAAAAAGTACTTACTGCAAAATTTCCTTTCACGTCTCAAAAAAGTACCTTTTTTGAGGCTTTAATTCTCTGTCAAGTTCATAGATAATCACAACTTGTGTTTATTATCCTTATAAAGCTCCAAAAGTTTATCACGTGCTGTTATGAGTTCGCAAGAATTTTTCCAGTTACTGTCAAAAGTACTTACTGCAAAAATTCTTGTGAACTCATAACAGCGTGTGGTACACTTTCGGAGCCTTATATGTTTAACGAACACAAGATGTGATTATTTGTGAACTTGACAGAGAATTAACGCCTCAAAAAAGGTACTAACAGATTTTTTTATGAGCTCGATGAGGCAATCGAGAAAACTTCGTCTCGAAGTCTATACAAAATGAAAAAAAAAAAAAAATCGGGAACTTAAGCACTGCGTATTGCCCAACCAAATCACGTATTTGGTTTTGGAACCTCCAGCCCTCGTTGCAGGTTCGCTAAATAGCATAACTAATTTTAAAGCCCGGCAACCAGAAATGTCTGCTGGAAATATAGCGAATAAAAAAAAATACGAAGCTTTAGCATCCGGAAAGTTCATCCGATGAAGGCTAGCGTAGTTGTATGGTTAGTAAAGAGTCTTATACAAGAATTTGTCCGCACGTTCATGCCAAGGCGAAAAACAGAAACTGAATACTATGTTTTCATATTTCAGCACATTGCAGGCACCAGCATGCATTACCGTTTTCCTTAACTACTACTGAAGATAGAGTATTCAATTATATCAAAACAAAGCTGCATTCCGCAGGCCGCTGTAGATGTGTTCAGCCTACTTTAGGGGCTTTTTTTTTTTTTTCCGACCATTTCACATTATAACAATGTGTTATAACATGTTGTAACACATTATAACATGGGCGTACGCACCGAGCGGAGTTGGGTCCAAAATGAGAAGAATACTTTTTGAGAAAGAACCGACAGTTTCAGCAAACTTGTTGAAAACCGCTGAAACTTCACGCGTACATGTATAACACTCCGGTTTCAATCTCTCTAAGTTGCGTACGGGTGAATGTTTTTCGTCTCATGATGCAGAACATGCAGCGATGTATGGCGCAAGGTTACAATGCAACGCTACTGATGAACGTTCTGGAGTATTACTTCGCGAAGTGTTTGAAAAAGTCCAGTTCTGTTCGATCGGCACTGCAGTGCAAAGCTTTGAGATACTCGAGGAAGGCCGCCAACGTGCGCGCAATTTAGCTGCTTTATATTTCCTGGATCAGCATATCCCTTCGTTTAATCCTCACGGATTTAAAATTTTTGAACCCTTGAATATATAGAGAGCTCGAAATTTACATATTAAATCATTACACCGAATCTCAGGAAGGATAAAATGCTGGCACATTGCGGTAAAATCACGGTTCAGAAAACATGCATGGTGATTAAATTAACATTTCCCGACGAAATAGCTAGTCGACCTCACAGACTCACTTTAACAAAACGACGGGTTCCCTAAGGCGACTGTTCGATGCAAACCACTAAGCTGCGCCTTAAAAATCAAAATAAGGGATGATTAATCCCAGTCTGAACACTTCCTTTAAGCGCTGTTGTGCTTTGGTATTTTTTTTTTTTTTGCAGCGGTATCTAGCCGATGAGTTATATATCTCGCTTAAGTAGCAATGCCGCCGCGATGAACGGAGGTGTATTATCTCATAACATAAAACTGATCCACCTCCGTTCGAAAGGCAATATTACCCAAGAGAGCTTGAGCCAGAGGGATGTGAATGCATCCGTAAAAAATGTAAAAGGTGTGTATGGAGAGCGGTAGGGGGAAGGGGGGCTACAACGATTGTTCTAACTTCTTCTACCAGACGAGAGGAAGGAACAGTGTTCTTCTAACATCGTTTATTATCAAAATAAACTTTACCGAACGCTACTGTGTGGATGGCTGAGGTCATCTGAGGTGGGAGCCATGAAGTTCCTCGCGCAGAAGAGCACTGCTTTATTGTATCGTAAATTGGCCTTGACTGTTAATGTTGACGGCAGAGGCGGTAGCCCAGTAACATTTGTTAATAACTTAATAAAGGTACTATCCAACGAACGATGTACTACCCCTAGTTAATTAACCGTTAAAAGATGGTGACGGTTGCTAGTAAAATACATAATATGTGTACAGCAGTCATTCAACTGGCGCTTAGAACACAGTCGGCCTTATAAATCAATATCTAGGGCAGCATCTGCTGGCCGATCAGTTTGTCATACTGACTGAATAGCTTTTCACCCTCATCGCTTAAATGAGTACCGGTCCATGGGTTGCCCCAAAGCGACTCAGGCTATGAGAGATGCCGTATTAAAGGGCTCCAGAAAATTCGACCGTCTGGGGTTCTTTAACATGCACTGACACCACACACTGCACGAGTGCCTTGCATTTCGCCGCCATGGAAACGCGGCCGGCGCGGTCGGGGTCCACCACGAATTCTCGGTTTTCTTGGGATCGGTTGGCAGTAGAACGTCCTAACCACAGATGCAGGTCTCATGGACGAAATGAATGACATCATAGGACGACCGACGCCATTTAAGAGAGGGATGGACGAGAAGTTTGTTTTTCTTCAATCTTCTCCGATTTTCATTACCCTATAATCTTTTGTCATTTTATTTTGCTTACACATTTCATTTAGATCGGAAAACGTGTACTCAACACAATGTACCACGATGGCGCGACAAAGACGACAACTGTGGCACAGCTTCATTCGGAAGTTAATATTAACAGAATATGATGTAGGGAGGCGAGAAGAGATAAAATGAGGAAAAAGTGTTGCACAGTTTCAGTGAGAACGAAGTATACGCAAGACATGCGATGCAGCTGTAGTAGTCACGCCCCTGCGCTCATAACGCAGACACTTTATAACTGTTCAACTCGAAAGTTGTCCGTGTGGCTCACGTGTACCTCACAGCTACACGTTGAACGAGAGTCGACGGACGCGCACGTCAGCCCTTCAAAGAGGCGTGCCTACCGCGGTGCGAAGCTGCTGCTGCTGAAGATGCGTCTCTCGCTGCGCTCCGCAGTGCGGCGCGTACGTCTGCGGCAGCGGCAGCCTCGCGATGAATTATTCATCGACAGACTGCCAACATTCTCTCTTGCGTCTAACGCACGAGTCTGACGGGGCCTCCGTCACCACCACTTCACCGCGAAACAGCGCCGCCTCTTTCTCAACTTTCCCTCATTGCTATCCTTTTTTTTTTCATTCGTTTCATTTTTTGCCTCTAATTCTCTTCACGCGAAGATCGTCCATGTACGAGATGCACGGAAGGAAGCGGGACTGTGTGTGTGCATCCGTGCGCGCCTTCGAGTGTGGCGCACGATCGCTCAGTATTCGCTTTCTTTCTTTCTTTCTTTCTTTCTTTCTTTCTTTCTTTCTTTCTTTCTTTCTTTCTTTCTTTCTTTCTTTCTTCACCAGCGGTTTATTTACGCATCCGCAACAGGATCCTCGCGGAATGCTCCCTGAGCAAGCTGACTCGGATAGCATTTCCGCTTTCCGCCGCCTCATATGAACGCGCTGCAATGTACCTTCATTTTTTTGCATTTGGTGGAAAAAGCAGCAACACCCTTTTCCCTTGGCCTTCCTTTCGATCTGCGGCCTGCTGTTCTCAGGGTCCGCCGTTATTTGGCATTCAGCGGACGACCTAGTAGAAGAGAGCGCGTGAGGAATAAAAGGAAGAGATCGTCCCTGGGAGATGCCGCGAATTTGAAAACTCGGAAGGAAAGGGTTTCCCCAGCGTCCCTGCATGGTTCCGGTTTCGTCAACAAGACTTCTTTTTTTCTTTTTTTCATTCCTTAAGGGAAGCTGTCGCAATTTTAGCACGTATGCACGTGTCCCTTTGCTTGTGCTATGCCCCAGCCACATCCATATCATTGCTGGTCGTAGGTGCCTATCTATACATGTAGAAGCAAATTTGATAACCTAACCCAGCTCTCAGGTGGCGAAAAAGTTTAAAAAATATACAAATACCTTAAAGACCGTTATTTTCTGACTTTTTTTTTTTGTATTATTATTATTGTATGTGTCTTGGTGCTGGCGACAGCACTCTTATCGCGGTATATTAACTTACCCCCGAGGAACGCTATAGAGATCCGCACTTGGGTTCTTTTCTGCAATAAAGTTTCGGCTTACTGCTTTCTCTCTCTTTCGTCCCAGGAATGCTGATATCGTGACCTTCTTTTGCCAAAAATAGCCTGGCTGAATATTGCCATCCAACCTTTACTCCAGATTCGCGGCGGCTGAGGCAGCTTTAGAAAAATGTATAATACGCCACACAATATACTAGAGTTAAATAGCCGTGTTGCCTCAGAAGGGAAGCAGGTTCACTCATCGTGGCGTACGAATAATGATTCCTGAAATAGCCTAAGGTTAATTATTCCGTTCCGCGAAAACAGCTTCACGGCAAAAAAAAAAGAAAGGAAGGAAGGAAGGAAGGAAGGAAGGAAGGAAGGAAGGAAGGAAGGAAGGAAGGAAGGAAGGAAGGAAGGAAGGAAGGAAGGAAGGAAGGAAGGAAGGAAGGAAGGAAGGAAGGAAGGGAGGGAGGGAGGGAGGGAGGGAGGGAGGGAGGGAGGGAGGGAGGGAGGGAGGGAGGGAAACCCAAGAAATGTGAACGTTTCGGCCTTCACAATGTGTAGGAAGGAAGGAAGGAAGGAAGGAAGGAAGGAAGGAAGGAAGGAAGGAAGGAAGGAAGGAAGGAAGGAAGGAAGGAAGGAAGGAAGGAAGGAAGGCATCAAGGGAGGGAGGGAGGGAGGGAGGGAGGGAGGGAGGGAGGGAGGGAGGGAGGGAGGGAGGGAGGGAGGGAGGGAGGGAGGGAGGGAAACCCAAGAAATGTGAAAGTTTCGGCCTTCACAATGTGTCGCAACCCAACAGTGAGCCAGTTGTTGGCTAGCCTGGATGGTTATTTGTCGTCAGCTCAACTACGCCTTAATCAGAAGAAAGACCTCTCTCGCAGAGCTGCGGCCAACCTGCCACAATCAACCTCTTAGTTCCACGTGCTTATCTGGTTCTCTGAGGCATCCGCTTCATCACATTTTAGTGCGCTAACACTAGAGCCCTCATGCACCTGTCGTGCGCCTGTCGTGGAGCCGTAAGACTAAGAGCAGGTGCCAGCTTCGACAACACTATTGAGATGGGAATGAAACTCATTGGGACCATGGGAATCCGAGTCAGCCACGCCCTAGGCCACACAGGTACGTCCGTACTCAGGCAGCACAAACCATTGGTCCAATAATGGACTCTATTGGCAATACACTGGCCCTATTTAGGGTGGTACATGGCAGTGCCAATTCACTCGGCCCATGGGGGTGCTCCCTGGGTACAGCTTGGCTAAAGTGAGGCTTTCGTAGCCATGTCAGGCGGTCTTTCGCACAATGTGGTAGTTTATGACTATGCTGATGAATATGTGCGACCTGAAACTGAAGTTGAAGACCGAACTGCTAGCACACCTTCTTCGCATTTGGCCGAAACACACTGAATCGGCAGTCACTTTTTTCATGGAATCCACTCTGTTACCTACAGTCCTCACTGGCCATAAATAAGCTCTTCACACCTCCTCCTCCACCTCTGGCTGGTATCCCACTGGTAGCACACGCCCTTTGTATGTGCCATACAGTCATGACACCATCATTGAGGGTCCAGTAGAAAGTGTGCTATCACCTGTAGTGGTGGTTTAAATATAGCAGTTCGCTTAGCTCATTTCCACTCTTCGCTTTAGCAAAGTCACCTTTTAGAACTGGTGTATTTATATACACATGCCCCTAGTTCCAAGCTGCCCGCTTACTCAAAATCGTCCCCAGGCGTACACTTGAGAGAAAATGTTGCGGTGACACTTTCCGAAGACATAAGCGCATTTTCACAACGGTAAATATATATGCAGGCGAGGCTGTCCGGCTCTTCTGCCCCGGACACAACGCTGCGCTTTAGTCTGTTTGTGAAGCCATGGTCGCAACGCGGGAGCCACATTTAAATTTCATCACCCATTGTGGCCGAAGAACAGTTTGCATAAGTGCCAGAGTGTGGATGGACAACAAGCGCGGTTTCCTCATTATGCAAAGCATGAACACCCTCGGAGCCAGGCGCCACTCGAGACAAGTGCGAGGCCTTACATCCGAGCTCGTACACGACATTACGCGGACGTTTGCATAGCTTAATTACGAGCCACCGCCCGCGAGATTGCGTTCTGGGAAGTGGACTCTCGAATGGAGCGCCAAAGTGGCCCTCGATGGTTCGCCCCACTTCGCGACAGGAGCCGTTGTATAACCTTCGTGATTATAGCTGCAAAAACAAGAATCACGAGAACGATGTAAAAGGCATGCAGATGTATATAACGAGCAAACAGAAAAGAGAAGTTATATTCTGCCTTTCTAGATTGGCACTAAAAACCCTATGTAGAGCGGGGAAAGTATTCTGTGGTTAGCAGTGCTTTATATGCATATGTATAGAGTGCCTTCACTCGCTATAGGTACTCCGTATTTACTTAGAAGGAAGTTTATTTAGAAGGAAGTTAGCTCTTTTCACAGACAGGCCCGTATATCGTTTTCACTTACCACAGGGCTCTTGGAATTGCTGCGGTTCGCATATCGTCAAACGGTCATCAGGAAAAGTGGCTCAAAATTATTCTGAATGATGCTGGCCGATGTGTTGTTTATAAAGCCTCCAAGCTGATGCAAACGACAGACTAATAATGTCAATCACTGCAGTTATTTTCTTGTTGCATCCTTTTTGAAGATTCTCGTGATATGTTTCACTCTGAAATTCTTTCATGTTCAGTGTATTTGTAAGCACACTCAGCGTGACTAAGTGTCCATCGGTGAAAAGGACTGAGAAGAGCAGTTTCTTCATGCTTTTTGTGCACTATGGTGGCGACTGAAACATACACACCCGACGGATCTGAGCCTATATTCAAACGGCTTCAAGAGGCTAAATTTTCGCCCTTTGCAGTGTAATGCGGCTTTTATTGAAAAAATGTCAACATGGCTCTCCTTAATGTTCCGCAAGGGTCTGTGATAGGTTCTTTGCTTTTTTCTTTGTATATCAGCGATATGAGCGCCGGTTTTTCACCAGATCATAATGATTAAACAATATGCAGACGACACTATTATTTATACTAATATACAATCTCGTGGTGATCAGAACAGACTGAATAACCACCTGGACATAATCAGCACCTGGTGTAAAGGTGGCAAATGGACATGAATACAGAAAAGACGGTTTGTATGCACATGACGCGCAAAAAAACAGCCGCTAGCTTTTTCGTATAAAATGAACAATGTCATCTTGAAAGTTGTCACTGAGTTTAGATAATTGGGCGTGTGTCTTAGACATGACCTAAACTGGTCATCTCACGTAGATCAAGTTTGTGACAAAGCGATTGGAAAGCTTTGGACACTGCGTAAGAAGCTTTCTGACGCCACGCCTGAAATAAAACTGATGGTGTATAAAATGACAATTCTATCTTTACTTACCTACGCAAGCCCTGTTTGGGAGCCATACACTGAACAAAATATCTTCAAATGTGAACGTGCGCAGAACAAGGCCCTTAGGTTCATCTATAGTGCTTATTCTAGAATGCAGTCAGTTTCAGAGCTTAGGAAAAAAGGTGCGCTAACGACTGTTAAGAAAAAATGGAGCACAATAGGATTTTTATTCTACCATATATTGCATGGATATTACAAAGTAAACCTCAGAAGACACATTGTAGCCGATAATTCCACCCAGTCAAGGACAAAACGCATAAAACATATCAAACCATAGACTTACAAGACGGACTCTTTTCGTTATTCTTTTCTCGTGAGGACAATTGATGACTGGAACAAACTACGCAAAGAACTTCCTTTAAAATTCGAGGTTAAGAGCTTTGAAACTGCACTGCGAAAGCATTTCATGATCTCATGAAGATAAGAATTGTATACCTGCCTTGTTACTATCTGTTTATATTTGCGTTGCTTCCCTGTTTTCTATCCGTTAAAGCTTGTCAATGGGACCTGCTTTCTGTCATGCACTTTTTTTTTTTTTTGCGACTTGATTTGAGCAATTTTTAATTGTCTCTCACTATAGTTTGTTAAATCATGTGCCATCCGTTACGTGCCAATTTTCGTTCATGTTCAAAGAGTTTTTTTACATTTGTTTTCGTTGTATATTACGTGCAACAAGTGTTGATAATATCTGTACTCACAAAATGCAACTCCTTCCTTGGCCTGTGCCCGCAGTATGAATAAATAAAAAATATGTTTTCGTGCTGAAACTACAGCTCAGGACAGATGAGTAGGTGTAAGAGCGACGCTTTATCACGTATGTGGCAAATCTACAAGGGGTATGGAAAAAAAAAATATAGGACCCTATGGACTAATAGAAGCTGCAAATCTCGATCGCAGATCTAGGGCCGGAGACGGTTCACACTGAAAAAAATTAAAAATAAAAGCAGCACCCTATGTACCAACTGAAGCTGCAAATCTCGATCGCAGATCTCAGGCGGGAGGCGGTTCACACTGAAAACAAGATTTGTTTCTGAAATTCGCACACACAGGCCATCTCATGCATGGAAGCTTCAAGCTTGATTCCACGGCGCCGGTGACAATGCAGTCGTCGTTTAAAAGTGTCAGAACGACGCTTGAGGATAGCACCAGCTTTCCTCAATTAAGCCTCAGCTGTGGAGACCGTGTCAAAGCGGGACTCTAAAGAAAAGGCTCACTAGTGACATGCGAGCGAGCGACATGCAACTGAACCGTATAACTTATATCCGCTTCGCTTCTCCCGCGACAAACTGGGAAGCATGCTTAATTCATTAAGTCAGCTGGCGTACATAATTGCGCTTCCTCGAAGCGATGCCCTCACGAGCAGAAACGACAGAAGGGCGTCGTGTAACCGCTCCCGGTTCACGCACAGGCTGCGTCTTCTCTGCTGCCCTTTCAACGACGGAGGACAAAGTGACATGGTTTGCTATCTAGACAATCATTTTGCTCGAAAGAACGCCGACAGCGGCAGTTACCGTATTTTTCGCCTATACCTCGCCGCTCACTAAAAAACGTCCCACTAATATACTGCTCTATTATTCATATATTATAAACGCTATAACCCTGCAACCAAATAGAAAGTCACGATAATTCAGCAGATATGCATAGGTAATATAAGCTTAAGAAAGTAGTGCATCGTAATTTTACCACGACAGCAATCAGGTCATGCCACGGAGGTCCTTGTTGTTCTTGCGAATAGAAAGAAATACCTTATCTCTGCCTCATTTATCTACCTTTTGACTTATCTACATGATTTACAGAGGAAAGTTTGGTAGCCGCAAGTGCATTTTTGTTAACATGTACGCAGCATGCCGTCTCGGCCCTGAGAATACTCAGGTTCGACAAACTTAACGACTACGAGAGGCGACGTTTACGCGTAGCTTACACCGAGCCGCACAATGTGCGCTAAATTGTAAGCCAAAAGGGACTGCAGGTTATGCAGCGATAGTAACGGTATACGGACAGATAGCACGCTTGCGTGCTCGCAAGCAACATGGTGCGGTGCCTCTCGTCGCGTTCCTCTTGAAGCTCGTAAAACGTGGCTCTGTATAGGACCCCTGGCGTTAAATGTGGCGCTATACTATGCTCGGGTGCGTATCGCTTTGTTTAACTAAACGAAACAAGCTTGGGAGTTGATTGAAAGGCACGGTCACAACACCGTTACAAGTTCGGAAAGTATCAGAACGTCATTTTACTTTTGCTGCTGTTGTTTTTCAAGGAGGAGTAGGCACCATTTCAAAATGATACGCCACTGAAATTATCTCTTGAGAGCTCGGGTACTAAAACCTGAGTTGTTACAGCGGCAGTTGTTAATGACCGTTCCCCGGGTATCGCGATGTTGTCGTCGTAGCCAAACCGGAGGAGGGTTGCCGTGGGAACCGCTCGGAGGGTGGTTGCTGCTAAAGGAGGAGGATATCAACCGGATAGCCGTTACCCAGGAATGGTATGACGAGAGCGGCTGAATCCCCAAACGGAAACTGGCTGGGTCGAAAACTATCCAAAGGTGGGCAACATGGAAGGAGTTTTGCATTTGCGGTCGCTCATGAACTGGCAGCGTAAGAAGTTCATCCTAGTGTTTAGTAATCACGAAATCGTCCCTGACGTACTTACGAATAATTTTGATTTCTCAAACATGCACGTCAGTGTAAGAATGTGCACATCGCCGCAAACCTATAGTGCATATACGTTCCATGCTTTAACTTACTTTCGAACCAACCATTCGCCATGGTTCGAAACATCTCTTCATCTTCGCCACATCTGCAACATTATATACGCTCAAAATCATTTTTATAAATAAATGGATGAAAATATAAATGTATATAGCTCAACATAGTTCTGAACCTGCAACTGTGTTTGGAAAGAGCGAATCGATGCACGGCAAGCCGCGGCGGTCATAGCTCGCGTCGCGCGCGACATCTGCGGCCGTGCCTGACAGCGACGCCTCTGTTTCGGGGTGGCGGCGGTGCACCAATTCGTTGGTGGTCCTCCAAGGTCGCGTGCTCGCCTATCTCAGTATGCTGTTTCATCAGCTTGCGAGAGGCGGCGGCGTCAGTTCTTCCTCCCCGCGCAATCACCCCGACTGACTTTCTTGTCCCTTCGGGTGTAGTCCAGGTGTGCCATATGGCATGGCGGCGTCCGGTCGCACTCTCCTCCCCTTTCTCTTTCGTCGCTGATAGCCGGAACACCGCCCTGCACCTCCGGACACAGAGACGCCTATACAGTTGTCTGCACCACGAGGACGTGAAGGGCACCGAAGCCACGCTTCCCGGAATAGCAAGGCGGAGGATCGGGCTTGTATACGCGCCCCAGCACTTTGGGAAACCGCGCTGATGCAATTGATACTACAGCAGTGCATCCACATACGCACACATTCGCACAGTCCAGCTCAAAAGTTTCCAGGCTGCGGTGCCTGCTTCTGGGCTGTACGTATAGACAACCCTAGAGCTTCGAAGCTTTGAGGGGGAAAGTTCTATTACTCACTCAGAATTTCAGAGCGTTGGGAATTCCATAAGCGATAAGCAAAACACAGAAGCAAAGGCGATGTCCTGGGAAGTTTGAAAAACGTGAGAAGTTCGTATCTGCTATACCTTGCAGCGCGACTCACAATATCGTTCCGATGATAAAGACACGCACCCTGCTGCGTAAAAGATTTCCATAGCACTGCACAGTAACTTACTTGTAATGTTTGTGCATTCGCAGCTGTTTCTTTTTTGTCAGCAACGCGCATGGCACGCAAAGGTCACCTGTCTATAGTGGACCATGATAGCTGAGAGAGCGGTGAGCGGCGGTCATTAAAATGCATAAAAAGGATACTGTCCGGCGCACCACCGACAAGTAGATTCGTCCATCTGCAGAGGACTGCCTGCTAATGAGGTCCCTGCTTAATGCGCTCCTTTGCTTGCCGCTTCTGCATCCAAAGAACCTTAATATGTTGGGTAGCTACACGGAAAGTGCCTATCTACGAGTTAATTGTTCCTCTTTTGTTTCTGCCATTCCTGCCCAGGCAACCTTCTCTTTTACACATGCGCTGCAGCCGCAGAGTCTGTACGGTAATGGCGAGTTTCTGAGCAACACGGATAGACTGTACAGGCAACTTGTCGGTCATATAGAGTGATAGCAGACTTCAACACGCTATAGCTTGCCGGTGCAATATCAGTACGGCTGGCAAGTACGAATGCTCTGGATGCTATATATGTGCATAGAAGAATACGTAGCGTGTCCGGCATTGTTTTGTATAGCTCATGTGCATGGACGAGGCAGTTGTTTTCCAGTTCACGCAGGGGCTTCCACTGCACGTCTCAGATTTCTTTGTTCGGATGGATGGATGGATGGAATATAGGAGCGTCCCCTTTGAAACGGGGTGGTAGCAGTAGCTATCATGCTCATTTTTTTTTCCATATATCTTAATTGTTGATTTAGAATGGTTAACTAAACCATCATTCTATTTATTAAATTTTGCTCCTACATTACTAACATTATGTCACTTCTCTGCTTTTAAGCCACCAATCTTCCAGCCGTTTTTTGCTAGTTTCCACCGCCGGTTTATTCACCCGGCCACTGTTATCTCTAAACCCCAGAGCTTCAGGAACAGTGATTGCGCCTACATCAACTTCCGGATGGATACCATTGCATTCGAGTATAATATGGTCAATTGTTTCACTGGAGTTTCCACATACAGCACATGCGTCATCTCCATTGTTAAATTTCTTTTTGTAGCTGCGTGTTCTAAGGCACCCTGATCTAGCTTCAAAAAGTAGGGCACTGCCTCTTGAGTTATCAAAGAAATCTTCCTTCCTGATCTGCATTTTCCACTTTCGGTATAATTCCACACTCTGTTTTTTTTTTCATCGAATTTATCCAATTTTTACCTTCTGTGTTTTTCACCTGTTGCTTAATGCTCTTTATTTCCGCGTCCTTGTTACTAGCATACTTACTAGTTAGTTTCCTAGTTCTTTTCCTCCATTGTGAGTCAACGCTTTTTAGGTACAGGTATTTAAATACCTTAGCTGCCCATCTGTTACTGTCCAATTTCCTCAGGCGTTTCTCATATAATATTTTACTCTGAGCTTCCCGTACTTCGAAAGATGCCCAGCCCATATCTCCCTGTACCGCCTCATTTGTAGTTTTGCCGTGGGCACCTAGTGCTAATCGTCCAACGGATCTCTGATTTGTTTCTAATGTCGACTGTACCTCTGATTTTAGGCACATGTGTTCGTTCACTAGGCTGAAGCGCCCTCTGCGGTCAGGCATTTCGTTTCCTCCCAGAAAGCGCAATTTCTGAACTGTGCGCTCTTTCAGGCGACCGAAACACCTGTTTAGCCACTCCAAATGCAGCAGTTGTGCACGCAAGTACAGCGAGTAGGAGACAGTCGGCCCCAACGCACCGATAGCAGGGGCTCTTCTCTCTGCGTGCAGCGCTATGTTGGCGAGGCCGAGGTGATTGCTTTCCTAATGCAGCTCTATCTGCGTGAGACGCGGCGGCGGACCGCGACATGTCACTGGCGCCACGTGTGTGCACGACTTTTGCGAAGTGCAGGGTCTATGCGATGCTCTTGCACTGATGGCTGTGGGTCAATGTTGCGCAGTTATGAAGGGGAGCAGGTATTTTGCGCCTAAGAATCAAATTTCCTTCAGGGTGGTGGTTCCAATGGAACATTAAGAAAGAAACAAAGTGAAAGGTCGGCATGCTTTTAATTCATACCAGCGAAGTAATCGGTAGCGACATGCTTCTGAAGAGCCCCATTTCATAGTCGTTCGTGCAACTCTTTTCGAGCTTTCAGCCCCTAATCTACTCTCGACTCCCGCTGGCTGACGACTGCCGATCCCGATTCCGCAATTCGTGCATGCCGGGTTTCCTTAACGGAAAGATCTACTGACGGCTCTTTCAATCCCGTGCTATGGAGATGTGCAGAGGAAAGAAATGCGGAGGAAGATCTTGCCGCACGCTTTTGCATCTTGGAAGGGCCGCCGGCCATTTCACTAACGTGCAGACCAGCCTCGAGTCCAGTGTAAGGCGATTCGCCTTGGAAAAAGTCTGGATGACTCATTGTGTTATAGTAATTGCGTGTTAGAATCGAAAGCCCCTTCGCGCATTTCGTTAGGCTCCCCTTGCCTTGGCTATTACTTAAGTGTCAATAGCGGCTCTAAATAAAGAAAAGAATAAAAGAAAAAGTGAAGTATGAAAAAAAAAATCTCTATGGTACTTTGCATATAACATTTGGACATGGACAGGAGGAGGAAGATGAGGAGGAAAGGCAGGGAGGTTAACCGGTAAATGAAACCGGTTTGCTACCCTGCACTGGGGACAGTGCTCTTAACTAAAGTCCTTGCCAAACTTTCTACAGTGACGAAGAGTGCTATATTCAGCCATATCGTCACGACGGATATTGCCATTTATATAGCTAGGTACGGAAAAAATGTGTTTTCTACGTGGTACATAGTTTTTGAGATTTATTTGGAAATTCTGAGGTATCCCAGAAATGAGGCGAAGTCAGTTTGCACACAATAATAAACTCTGTCGCCGCTTTTATTCTTCAGCTGAAAAAGTTGCATGGGCACTATTTGTTTGCCTCTAGAGGCAAACAATTTTGGAAAAGGAAGAAAAGTGCATTATTCACTTGTAGTTATAGAATAGTCATTCAGTAGTTGTGGATGCAGGTGATGTGCTGCATTTCCTATTGAGTTAACTGTATGTGTACCTCAAAATAGAATGATGCTTCAAAAATGCTGTTTGGAGGAGCTGATGTACAGTATTCCTCAGCTCCCACGCGAGAGTTTGTCAATACATGGGTCTGCACGGTTAGAAAGAATCTCTGGTGCATAAAAGAGGCACTCTGTTATGTGCACTTTCAGAGCTGGGTAGTTTGGGGTGGGCGGGCGAGGGCTTCAATCCTGTTTCTTTGCGGTATATATATATATATATATATATATATATATATATATATATATATATATATATATATATATATATTTTTTTTTTTTTTTTTTTTTTTGAAAAGGTGAAGATTTTACACAAACATTTTTCATCTTGAGAACGTTTCAGCTTTCATGCAACTCGTACACGTGCCAGGTTATTCAAAACTAGTAAGCGAGGGAAAGGAAAGATGGAGAGGGTAACTAAAGGATGAGATCCGGGTTGCATACCGCGGAATGCAGGAAACACAGGAGGCATGCAGATGTAAAGGAGACGGATGTAGTAAGGATTAAGGATGCAAGCTAAGGAAGTGCATGCACCTAAGCCTCAACCTGCTGTGCAAGCATGATTACCCTAGGAACCGGAACAGTGCAACGCAAGCCTTCGAAGGTAGCCGATTTTTACGAACATCCTTGCCAAAATTTTGCTCTCCTTCAGGCGGCGAGCATTGTAAAAGAGGCCCGTCCGTCAATAACCGAGCATAATGACTATGACTTCTATACCTGGTTTTCATGGACTAAAGCATATTTTAAAAACGTAATAAAATAAAATAACAACAATGGTAAGTTCCTGGGAGACCTCTTTCGTCTCCCGTTAACATTTGACCTTTTTTTTTTTTTTTACATACGTCCTCTCATACTTGCTAACTAAAGCATTGGTTATTTGTGCCTGGTGCCATCCCCAGGAAGTGAATCGCGGACTGTCCGCTTGCATGCACAGAGGGCATGCACAGAAGGGCATTAGCACTTCCACGAAGCGGTCTTCACGCCAGCGAGTGAAAACCACGTGCTTTCCGTCTCCCTGATTTTTTTTTTTTGACTTTTTTTTTCATTTTATTTGTTACATTAGTACGTACTTTGCATTGTGCGAAAACCTTTTGACTCATTCATGACCGAATATTGGCGTCCACAACACCCTCTCCTTTTTTTTTTTTTTTTTTTTTCCACGTTTCCGCGTTCATTCTCGCCGGAAAATGTTAGCGCAGTCAGTGCCATGACTCGCGGACGCTCTTTGGCGCGGAGACATATAACAGCACTCATTAATCGCGTACGGTGATTACGAAGCGATTAATCCGCCTCTCCTCCTCATAAATCACGGCGTTTGAAGGCGAGCTCCATTCTTCACCATCGGGCGACACGTTTAGAGCTTCCTGCTTCAACGCGACGAGAGAAGCTCGGGCCAATGCGCTTCCGTATTCAAAAGCAAAAGGGAAGAAATAAAAAGCATGCGTCGGCGAGGTTATGTAAACAGAGCGCCCAAATGCACGAATACCTGCTGCGCGCGTCTGAATCAAGGGAAGCAAGAATATGCGGGGAAAGCGAACGCTGTCTTAAGGTGAGACCATTTTTCACGCGGCTCTCTCATTTCTTCGTTTTATATTTTTATTAGTATTCAGTCCTAATAGGAGCCAGCGAATAGGAGGCAAGAGCGCTGGCGAGATCATCTGTTCTCATCGGCGTAGTAGTCGAGGCACCAGTCGGTATATAGTGAACGTATGAACGTATGCACAGTATGCGCGGCTACTCTCAAGGGAGCATGCAGTGCTGGCTGCCGGTCGTGCTCTGCGGGCGACCGGGCTACGTGTGTGGCCTACCGCAACTCGGCTGACTTCATTTTTAAGCTCGATCGGGCCGGTGGTGAACAGCTAAGGCGCCCGCCACAAAACGCATACGCGCAGCGATATTGCTTCAATGTTCATCTTTGGATGTCCTCACTCTGGCTGCGCAAGTTAAAACAGAATGTGAACGTGGGTGCGAACAGGACTCGAACATAATTACCGCAATAAATAAATTATTTAATTAATTAATAATTATTTAATGACAAGTGAAGACTAACAGGGAGCAGCGCTTTTTTTTTTTTCTCGTAGTCTTTAAATACATAGTACGTGTAGTAGTAGTAAAGCTAGTAACGGTCGGCCTCGATATGCTATGATCATATTTCTTTTTCGCATGGCTCTACTCTGTGGATGGATGGATGGAATGGATGGAATATAGGAGCATCCCCTTTGAAACGGGGTGGTAGCAGTAGATATCATGCTCATTTTTCTCCCTATATTTTAATTATTAATTTTGGATTGGTTAACTAAACCATCATTCCATTTCTTAAACTTTTTGTTTCTACATTACTAACATTATGTCACTTCTCTGCTTTTAAGCCACCAATCTTCCAGTCGTTTTTTTGCTAGTTTCCACCGCCGGTTTATTCACCCGGCCACTGGTATCTCTAAACCCCAGAGCTTCAGGAACAGTGACTGCGCCTGCATCAACTTCCGGGTGGATACCATTACATTCGAGTATAATATGGTCAATTGTTTCACTGGAGTTACCACATACAGCACATGCGTCATCTTCATTGTTAAATTTCTTTTTATAGCTGTGTTCTTATCATCTGCCGCGTCGCCTATAGTAGACACTGTTGGTAGCGGTGATCTTACGCCGTTTCAGAAAATGATAAATGTTGAGGAGATTAATAACAACAAAGAAAAACAGGCAGTGAAATGGAATCATTGTATTAAACCTACCCACATCGTGGAGTTAGATTGCAATTTCTCATTACGACCGTACGTGCTATGATAAATGTGATATAAGTCATCTTGCTATACAGTTTATGAAGTGTCGTATGTCTCTCTGGCTTGGTTAAATGATGCTGAAATTGCCGCGTGCTTCTGCATCCCCTCCAGCGACATAACTTACGTACTTCAACTTTACGCGTGGCACAAATATCAGTGCAGTGCTACAGAAGTTTTGATATGTCGTGTTTCACACGCTTTCTTTTTTTTCTAAAAGCAACAAACTGTGCGAGTTGGTGGGGATTCATATTCAAGAAGCGCTATATACAAGAAAAAGAAGGGACGTACACAACGGAAGGGCCTTATATTCTTATATAATGAAAGAACGGATTAAAATTTCTGATATAGACAACAAATACAAGGGGTATCACAAGGTACTGTTTTAGCCTTGCCGTTGCCCCTTCTGCTTATGAAAGATATATCAAATTAGATTTACATAAAAAAATTCAGCTATTCGCAGGTGACTGCGCGCTCTATCTAAAAAAAAAAAAGGGAAAAAGAAAAGGACATAGACGACGAATTGAATCTCAGCCGTGCTTTAAAAAGATATTTAGATGATAGATGGATGCAAAAATAGCACATTGCGATTAATTTATGAAAGAGAAAGTGCTCTATATGTCAAACATATGCGAGGAAAATTTCTAAATTAGATTGTGCGTACTGCCGAAAGAATGGAAAGCTCCAAGCTTAGTCTGAATATCCCTACTTTGGTGTTATAATCACATGTGACTTAATTTGGACTGCGCATTTTCAAAGCTCAGCCATCAAAATAATTACCAATTTGTTCTTAACCAAAAAGGTTTGTGCCATTACGCGTGTTACGCAAAACTTGTAACCTACGCAGTATTTATACTTCCGGTCATAGAGTACGCTAACACACTCTGGTTCCTTTGCACTAATGTTACCGTGAGAATACCACAGAAAAGCTGTGCGATTTATTTACAACTCATACTGACATATCCACACTATTCTATTGGATTTCTATGCTCCTGGGCCTTCACATGCTACCCAGCTGAGCAAAATTACACCACTTTTAATTTTGCATTTGTTTACAACTATTTGCAGAGACGTTTTTTCAAGTTTCTTTTTTATGTATAATTCAGGGAGAAGTCAACGCAATCATGGGCTGGATTTTTTTTCTTTACAATCATACTTCCTGGTACTCCTTTTTTTCACAAATATTTAAGAGTTTTAATCAATTGCGCCCATCCATTGATCTGCAGCCAACTTTTTACAAATTTGTCGAACTTGATGAGAAATATGTTGAAATGTTTATTTTGACAGAACTGGGTTAAACTTGACATGAACGGCACGGCAGAAAGAGACGTAGACAGAGAACACACAAGGACAAGCGCCAGTTATGTCAAGTACGTCTGACCAACTCACCGAAACATTCATGCTTCCCGTGTTCACGCACCTGTTAATTATAATTCACGCACCTGTTAATTATGTGGTACGTTACATGATGCGCCACGCAGCAGATTAGGCGACGAAACACAGGAGAGGCACACAATACACACATACACATAAACAAGGACAATGCTGCACTGACAACTGATTAAATCTAACACCAACATCATCTTCCTTGTCCACGTCTAAGGACACTCACCACTTCTTCTCAGTTGTCAGTGCAGCATTGTCCTTGTTTATGTGTATGTGTGTATTGTGTGCCTCTCCTGTGTTTCGTCGCCTACTCTGCTGCGTGGTGCATCATGTCGTCTGACCAACTAACTCGACTTTCAACGGTGGTACGTTAAATTGAGATGCTTCCCACGGGGTTTGTTTTGGTATGGTTTATTGGGTTTAAGGTCCCAAAGCGACTGACAGGGATTTTCCTAAAGGGATTTCGACAGATGGATACCAATTTATGTCGCTTCTTCCCTTTGTTGAGGCTTCAAACTGAAACCGATAAATCGATATTCCAGTTTGCATTCTAAAGCCCCTATTGTAAAAGACCTAAAGGAAGGAATTGGCATAAGTAAGAAAATAAATAAAATACAAAGATTCAGATGCGCAACGATCGAGATTAAAAAATAACCCCTGCCAGGTTTGTTTGTTTTTTTCCTCGGTAAAACATTGGTTTACACTATTATTATTCATTGCTGCCTGTCTGCACTTTTGCGAGTGGTTGCGATCTCCATCAAACCAGTGCTTTCGCTCTAAATGCTTTAGTATGATTGCATAATCACACATCGCTCCAATCTTGAAAATAGGATAATATTTTTTCATTACCATCAGATCCACTCACATCCTTTCTCTCGAAACCACATAAAACGCGCCGTTATGGTGGAATGGGCCACTGTATAAATGAACTTCCGTTTATACGATGAAGGAAAGCGTCCATATCTAGGTTTTGCAGCCCTATGTCTGATCTGGAGTTTTCCTAAATTTACGAGCGGCGATAACTACAGCAATCCTGTAGCGGCTTAGCACATTTGACTGCCGCTTCCTGCAATCCTGTAGCGTTCGAAAACAATTTTACGCGCCAACAGCGATGAATCCACTCACTAGTATTCACATTACTCTTGTAAGCGCTGGATTAAGCACGCTAATTACCACGTCTGGCATCCGGTCGCAGGTTCTAGCATTCGTGAACAACTTCTATTAGATTCTTTCCCTCTCTCTATTTCTTACACCTTCCCTCTCTTTTTCTCGGTATATATTTCTGGAACTCAGGTACAGATTTCTGGGTGCCACGTCGTCACAATTGGGCTCGCTACCGAGTTCGTGTCGGAGCGGAAGAAGTAAATGAGTAGAAAGGGAATGAACGGTAACTCACTCGTCGAGGTCAGTCTATAGGCAGAGGCGTTATTAAATGATACCTGCCCGGCGAGGCGGCCGCTCGTTTCGCTCGCTTCATTTCGTCTAGCGGAAAGGGGCAAAGAGAAAGGGTTCATGGTTCCCCCTAAGGTGGATTTAGGTGGGAGGTGGCAAGAGTGGGGCAACGAGTTTCTCGCGGTGATTTATCGCCTCTTCTTGGTCGGCGAAGAGGAACCCGTCTCCGGGCCATTTCCATGCCCTCTCTCATGCAGCCGTCGCGGCCATTGCCGCCGCACATCGCCGATAAGCATCGTTCATTTGTCTCGGCCTTTCTCTTTCCGCCCTCCCACTTCTCTCTTGTAAAGGTGGCACGCCTTGGCCTTTTGTTTCGCCATCCTTTCCGCACGCGCACTCTTCGCGCTGCCTTTTCCGCGATATAGCACCGCCAACGCCCCCCCCCCCCCTCAATCCTGCTCCCTCCTCCCACCCCTCCTGATGTCTTCGCATTGCAAACGGGGGGGGGGGGGGGGGGGGGGGGGGGAGGGGGGGGGGGGGGTCCTAGGTGACTAGTAGTAGCTCTGCACTTCCGCCGGTGGTCCGGCGCGGCGCTGACCTGAGCGCAGAATTTTCAGGGTTCAGTGCTTCAGATAACCATTCTTCAGCGACAGTTTGAGGGAAGAGGTTGCCATCTGGATCTGTTTGTTATAGCTCAATAAAACTTCTTGCTGGGCTAGTTGGTGGCACATTCTTAGAATAAAAAGGTTGCGCAATAAGGACGACGACAGAGAAAAGAGGGGAAAAGAAGCGTTCGTGGTCTTTTTCCTCTGCCGTCGTCCTTATTGTGCTACTTTTTAATTCTAATAATGTTTGTTATGGCGTCGTGTCATTGTACAGTGGCCTCCTAGTACGCCAAGGAATATGGGGTATCATATGCGCAAATATTCCTTGTTCCAGTTTCCTTAATACCAGTTGTTTGTGGACTCTGTCAGACAGCACATCTAGATAATCGGCAAACAAATCTATAGGAGATGAGAGGCTCGTTATGAGATGCATTTGAAGGGAGCCAACAGACACTGACACCAAGAAAAGCATGGGATATTGTTTCTTGTTGAAATTGAGCAATGTAAGATATTACCGTAATTGTGAAGATATTTTGATTAGAAAGCGGAATAAAAAACAACAATATGCCGTCGGGGCAATCCGAACGTATACGCCCTCCGAATTTCGAGACGGAGCTGTCACCAGCTGAGCTACGACAAGGGCTTCTAAATAGTTTACTTACTTAGGCATTTACGTTACGTAGCTGTACTTGAAGCTGTTCACCACTGCTGCAGCCTTTTCGTGCTGGGCGGAGGGAGGGGCGATATCGATAGAGAGACAGACAGAGCGACGAACGAACGAAGAGCGACTGAGTGAGTGGCAAAATAAACAAAGGCGGGTGGGCGGGCGGGTGGATGGGCAGCATGAATTGATTGACTGATTTATTAGTGATTGATCAAACTTTCAAGCAATTGATTGAGAACAGAATATAGGATAATTATGAACTTAGAAGCCCACTGGTAATCTATGACTTCTTGACAATCGGATTCAAAGGCATTACCATGCTGTCAGATGAGATCTAATATATATTTTCGATAAGGTGACCTGAGATCCATGCTGAGATTGATGCCCACTGTGTGCCTCGACCCTTGTTAGGCGTCATGGATCACAATGAACTTTCCAAGCTCTGTTCTTGTCATAACCAGAATTATATTATGACATTGTAAGAGGTTAGCCAGTGAGCAGAAGGGACAACTTGACGAGCTTCATTGGCTTGCGTTTCATTGAGCTTCATTAGGCGGCTATGTGCAAAGTGAGGCAGCAAAGAACCCGGTAGACAGGGATGAGCACGTGTTCCAAGTAAGGAGACAGTTATCTATTATAACATTATCAGCCTAAGTCTGGTTTACATAGAATGATGTCAGTGCCTCCTTGCGGTTGCATCGCACTTCTCAGTGTACTGTGTGAGCTTAAGAAGACACTCTCACACATCCACGTACTTACGCACGCGTGCGCGCAAATTCACTGGAGCACAGATGCTTAAACGCGTAGGAGCACGGTATATACGTGGGCTTAGACGTTTAGACTCACGGTCGCATATACGCATAGACGCACAGACGTTTCAACGCATTGACGCACAAGTGCGCAGGCGCTTTAATAAGTTCGAGCTTACCTGCAGACCAAGGGTATCGAACTGAACTCGGGAAGAGAGGGGACAACCCTTTTTCGGAAGGAAACAGCCTCTGGGCATTTCTCGACGCGCAGGCGCAGCTTTCTGCATCGCCGCATCGCAAGTAGCGACGAACCTGTCATGAGATCAACGTCAGCGCGTCAAGCGGCGCTCGGCGGGGAAGCTAAATCAGACACTGCCGCGGGCTGTGCGTCGGCTAAATCGAGTCGCGGGTTGGGGCGCGCATCGCCCAAGGCGGCAAAAAGTGCGACCGCCAATATCCCCGGGTAGCCGTGCAAGCAATAGCACCTCACACCGCCCATGCGGCGTTTGCGTTGCGGTTCACAGTTTGCCGCCCACAATTTGGGTGCGTCTTCATCCCTTGTGTTTTTCTGAAATGCTTTCGCCGCACTCTGTGTATATATGCTGCGGCTGTGTTTGTCGTCCCTTAGAGGACGCTGTTTGCATAAAAATATTGCCTCATTACACTTAAATTGCGTAATTTCCGTTCCGAAGCTAGGTAAAAAAGATGCGTGTTGTTTTTATTCCAGCTTCCTGCTCTCTCCCATCTCTGCTTGGCGTTTCTCGGTTAACGTGTACTCTAGTTAACGCTGATCATGCAGTTGATGATCCAGAATGATCCAGGATGATCTTTCCCTCCTTCAATTTTCTTCTTCGGAAGCAAAAGCGCATTTCAGCCCTGTCAGTGGTGATCGCACTGCCCGGAAGTTAGTCCAGTTGTCGAAATGTTGGCTTGGCTTGCGAACTGGGTCTCTTCCCATCGACCCATGTTCAGTTTTTGGCAATGTACTGTATACTGTGTAGCCCGTTGCAGCCAAATCGTCTTTCCTGTGCCGTTTGGAGTTTTTGTTTTTTTTTTTTCTTCAGGGATAAGTGATATTCTATGAGGTTTTTTTTTCTTTCTTTCTTATCCTTATGTGAAAAAGACTCCTGGTACCACTAGCCCGAACTAATCTGTCCTTACATGTTATTATTGATGAAATATTAACAGGGAACAAATTTTTCATTTGATTTCAAGGCGTAAGCTAAATCTTCACTGGAACTTCCATAATCAGTAAGAGGGTTTGCTGTATTTGTTGCTTGCGCTGTTTACCGCTACAGTTTGAAAAGCACCCGCGGAAGATATTAGGTAATTTTGTCGGCTTGGTGGTGCTTTATAGCTATGGATCTGCGCGTCATCTGTAAACGAGGGTACGGCGTTGATAGACATCATTACAGCGTCTTCGCTTTGTTTCCTTCTGATTGGTTAACAAGATTCCGGACGCAATCTGCGTCAGACTAAGTTCTTTCTGACTTTAAACCCCCGTGATGAATTCCTAAAAGCACTCAAAGGTTCCATAGTGGTATTTCGCGCTGTATAGCCAACACAAAGCATTAAGTCGACTTAAGTGACTATTGTATAATGCAGGCAAGATCAGAATTAGGCAGTATAAGGTACTTTTTCTATACTGTAAAATACATATTACCGCTCTTTGCAGACATTAGAAAGGTCATAAGATGTTACTTTCAAACCCCAAGGCAGAAAGAAGCAACTATACTTGTATGTGTGTTCTCGCGAGAGAAGCTGCAAGCTGAAAATGTTACTTGTGGGAACTGGATTGTTTCTCCTAAATTAAAGCGCATGTTGCCACGAAATGCACTATTGCCTTGTTTTAATACCTTCTTTTCACCACGCCGCCTTGTAACTTTCCCTGCGAGAGACGGCTAGAGCTATGGCGACAGTGTAGCTCAAATTCTATGCAACTAGAGTGTTAACTGCGCCGCTCAAAGGAAATCTAAAGGAAATTCTGCTTTTAATGTCATAAGCTTCTTCGAGCTTAAATATCGCAAACCATAGAGTAGTAATTTTAGTTTTATCAATCAAGTCAGTATCATTTACTGCAGCTTAGGGAGCCTGCATGTTGCGAAGCCACCATAACATATAGGTTCCTTATTACAGCTTAGAGTTACTATGTAGGCTTTGCCAGTGTTGCGTGTAGGTGCCGCATAAGCAACCAAGTCGTACAGTGAAACCATACGTCGCTTTTGCAAGAGCCGAGTAGCGAAACGGGAAATGCAGTCGAGAAGTGATTACTTCGGCTGTACTAATCGAAATCAGTCTCCGTCGCTACAGATCGCACAAAGCGCAGCACGCCATCCTCGCGAGGGATGGTGCTATGCAGCCGGAGTGCTCGTTGGGTTGGCTTCACAGTGGCACAGAATTGCATGGCGGCGAAATAAAATAAACGCAGAACACTGACAAAGCCTATATAGTAGCTCTATGACAGCTCTGCGAGCAGCGCCATCTCTCGTCCCCTGAAATTTGCGTAATGCGTTTCGGGTTTAGAGCTTGTTTTTGTCATTTGCAGCGAGCGAGATCAAGAGCTGCCAGTAGTTGCGTGATCCGTCGTGCAGTGTTGACCTGAGCCTGCGCGTAACTGAGGCCCATGGAATTTGGCAGGCGCCCAAGGGTTCACACACCGGAGGGTGCTCCGTAAGAGGAGCCTCCCGGGCCTGAAGAAGGGTGCCTGAAAGTTGTCCCGATACGCTAGGTGCGCTTTCCTCCTTTATTCTCCGAACGCCTCCATCCAACTCCATACACCAGCTTGGTCGCTTGTTCCGGTGCCACAATTATATACACATGTCCAACAGTAGAGTGCGAGAAGCGTGAGCGATTAGCAGCCACCGGCGTTGCTCCAGATTTGAGGTCAATGACGGCTCTCGTCGCATCTTCAGCTACTCTGTAGCTTAGTTTTTCGGATTTATTTATTTATTTATTTATTTATTTATTTATTTATTTATTTATTTATTTATTTATTTATTGTCAGACAGCGTCGCATAAGATTCACAGTCATGTGATGTGATTAATCCTCATCGATTCAGGCAAGGGCCTGACTCAAACATATAGAACGACAATATCCATAAAATGCTACATTTAAATGCCAGGTTTGAGCGCGAACAAGATGCAGTGGCCTAACCCTCAGAATTTGTCATCGATTTTCTTTATGTTACGCAGCACTTACGGCCTGCCACCACATTACACGCAATTTATGTCAGTACTGTTTATGTTGCTGTTGATAGTGCGCATGCTATGACACGAACTGGGTGTTCAAAGGAGATCTTCCTGAGTTCCTTTTCTCTTTTCGATTTCGATTAGTCAGCAGTCAATTTTGACATTCATCAATCAGAAATTTTGCGCTTGGTAAAGCCACATCGACGATAATGCCAGTGCTTGAAAGCGGATAAACCGGTGTAATGGAAGATCTTCTGAACCGAACTGAAGAGAGGCGTTATAACGGCCGATACTATACCTTCTCTTTTGACACGGGGGGGGGACTGGCGAAGGTCGTCGGCACTTTCACGGGCACGGTTGCGCAACATCCCAATGAAGCATTAATTTTTTTCGTACTTCCGCAACGACGCCGTCACCCAGTCATGTCAAAGGAGCGCCCCGTGGCGAAGAGGTTAGGTTGACTGGGCGCTTAGAATTTCGGGTCCGGAGATTGACCTTTTTCTAATGACGAGAAAAAAGAACTGCTTTATGAAAAAGGCTGCACCGTCGGAGAACTGTTTCCACAGACATGCAGTATCCTCCCCAATTGTCATAGATGGTTACTGGTTGCAGAAGCTTGAATCAGTATGGGAAAAACATGAAAGAGAAAAAAAAATAATGCACAGTGAGCACCACCAAGTTGCTTAAACAGCTAGTATTTTATACCTATGATCGGAACATAATACCTGAACGTCCCGCGAGAAAAACGGTTGGGCAGTACCTATTTTTATCGCAGCCGACTTCACCGTAAAAAATTGTTATTTCTTCTTTTTTTTATCTCTCTGCCTTCTTACTCTGATTAGCCAGACAAAGCTTTGCAAGCAGCCTGCCTTTCTGCGGAGGTCTTATCACTCGAACGGTAGGGTTAGTTTCATCGATTAATTACAGGATACATTATAACGTCTACAAACAGCAGCTTTAACTAAACGTAAACATTATCCTCCGCCTCCTCCATTCTATGTAATATAGTATACATTTGACGGCGTTAGATCCAAAATGACTAACTAAGCCCTCACCTGGGGCTGTGGATTTATATACAAGGCTAGCATATCAAAGTAGTGCATGGTATAACCACCACTCATAGCAGATTGTCCTAAACAAGCGCAACCCAAGCCCTTGAACGAAGCTCCCAAGTTTTTGTTTTTTTTTTTTTTTTTTGTTGTTTTTGTTGTTGTTAGGTTTCTTTCTCGCTCCATTCCGTTATCTTCGCGGCCGCTCCGGCTTCCTGCGGTCAAACGCCCGCCCGCTCCACCACCGCGGGCAACCCGGAAGCGCGCGAAATGCCCGGTCGACAACACTCGCTGCCAACGTAAGTGTACTAGAACACGCAAGGCACGGCGAGAAGAAGAGCGAAAGAGAAAAAAAAATGGCGCTAAATTTGGCGAACGGCGGCGTCCCGTTGCCTTCTTATTCTCGACGTCTCAATTTATGCTCGCTCACTTTATCGACCTCCGCACCTCCTCCTTTGCGATGTGCGCGGGTCTCTAGCAGCACACGGGTTCCGCCGGCACGAGTCATAATCATTTCGACCCTGCTCAATCTTCGGCCCTTTTCTTCTCGGGTTACGGGGCACTGTTCTTTTTTCAGGAGAGAGAAAAGCAAGCTTGATCTCTCGCTCGCCCGCGCGGCTTATGGCGGTGGATATGCATATATACCACGTGAGTTTAGCTTATATATATATCCAACATGAGTGGATACATATATGCAACGTGCTGCCTTGGATGCAGCGAAATGGAAATTCACGCGCTGTCGCCACTCTAATAACGGCGATCGACTTCGGCATTTGAACGGCCGGTGTTTGCCTTTCCTGAGCTGTACGCGAGGCGTTTGAGGAGTGATCGATTCTGAGGAAGGAGGTGGAGGTGCGAATTTGAATTGGGGGTTACGGATTTCTAGACAAGGAAGAATGCCAGTATAAATGTGCATACCGGGGCATGCAACCCGGCTTAACCTGCCAATTCGACTCCTCAGCATTCGGTGCGTGATGATGAGTTCGGTACGGAAGTTACGTACCCTGCAGGAAGTTGGCTCAGTGTAGACTGCAGGAAGCGGTAGGCTGTAGATCTCTTGGTATAGATGTATATAAGGGCTCACTGAAAGCCCACTGCTCATATATGTGTACCTCTCATCTGGAGTGCCTGAGCGCATGTACACCGCCTGCAAACAAAACGCGGAAGTTCTGCAACTTAAAAACCAGTTCGATATATAAGTACCGAAAGCTTTCGCTTATCATGTAGCAATAGCAATGGATCTACCTTGGCAATAGTGCTTTGGAGATAACATTCGATATTATTAATGGTAACTGCGTATTCGCCATTAGAAACACATGTTTTTCTTGTTATTTTTACCTGACACGAGCACATATCGCCGTCTGCAGATTCGTTGTTGCAAATTGGTGTGGCCAGTTTTGAACAAGCATGTTCTCGATCACTCTAACTTCCGCTGTTTTGAGCGAAAAAAGAAAGTAAACACTGTATTGCAAAGTAACCTAGCCCGCAACGTTCCCTGCCATGTTGCTCGCGCTATTCGGCCTCGCATCTTACTTCGCGATCCCATAAGTTATTTCGTGTGGGGGCCCTTTTGGCGTTCGATAATTTAGTGCGGCGCTATTACGGCTCCATACATTCCAGGCACATCGCCCGGTAAAGTTCGCTTTTAATGGGTTTCGACGCGCGCGGGCGCCGTGTTTCGACGTGTACACGGCGTCGGCAGGCGCGTTATGCAAATGAGCTGCGCTTGTCCGCGACCTTTTTCGCCGCAACGAGGCATTCGCTTCTACAGCGCTCCGTCCTCTTTCTATTTCCCCCTTCTATTTTTCATCGCGTCCTAACCCAGCCCTATTAAACAGATTGCCCCGGCTTTTGTGAATTAAGATGTTGCATCCTCGCGAGCGCGAGCCATCCACACGTGCACTCCGAGGCAGGCAAGCGCTGGGCGTTTTCGGGAGTTTCGCAACGTAGCCCGGAGCTAAACCTGTTGTAAACACACACAAATGAGCCTCGATTACGGCAATTTGGCTTGAAATATTCGCCCTGCTCTTGTAAGAGCTGCGCTACGCGCCCTATCTCTCACACTCTCGTTGCGAGACTCCGAAAGCGCTCGTGCAAAATCAACGCCGCTTTTTCTGTCAAACAACCAGTCTCTACAAAGAAGCGTAATTATAGTGGTCGCCGAGGTGCGCCCAACGCAGTGAGCATATAACGGAACTTTGGTGCTTCGAACCCGTCTTCTATTGGGTCGCCGTTGTGATGGAGTGCTAACGGGGGTCGACTACTGTGCTTAAGGATGCAGGATCGAATCCCGGCCATGGCGACCGCATTTCGATGGAGGCGAAAAGCAAGGCGCCCGTGTGCTGTGCGATGTGAGCGCACGTTAAAGAACCCCAGGTGGTCGAAATTTCCGGAGTCCTCCACTACGGCATCTCTCATAGCCTGAGTCCCTTAGGGGCGTTAAACCCCACAAACAAAACCAAACCAGCTTCTATTGAGACCGAAAAGTGTAGCTTTTGCAGACATAAATCCATAGACAGCACCGTTCACAGTCAAAGCTGCACTTAATGCTTTATATGCGCCCATCTTTACCTCGTCTTATCATGGCGGTCTCTCCACTGGTGCGAAGAAAATGTAACTCCTGGCCACCGTATACTACTACTACCACTACTAACACTACTTACTACCATCACTACTACTACTGCTACTACTACTACTACTACTACTACTACTACTACTACTACTACTACTACTACTACTACTACTACTACTGCTGCTGATGCTGCTGCTTGCCCACTTCGGTGCTTGTGAGAAGCAGGACGTACGTAACTGATAAAGCAGAGAAGGCTATTCTTTCCTATATATAGATTGTGCAGTATCGAGGTCATCACATGGAAGGAATTCTCGACACGCAAGTGTTGTGCGTTGCATCAGTTAAACTATGCTGAAACGGTACGTAAGCTCAGTGAACATAAAAATTCGATGCTTCGCAGAAATAATGACATAACAATTGGTATCGTCTTTCCAAAATGAAGCTAGATTTTGAGGAAAAGTTATATAACTGAATATATATATATTCAGTTATATTAATATAACTGAATATATATATATATATATATATATATATATATATATATATATATATATATATATATATATATATATATATATATATATATATATATATTCAGTTATATTAATATAACTGAATATATATATATTCAGTTATATAACTTTTCCTCAAAATCTAGCTTCATTTTGGAAAGACGATACCAATTGTTATGTCATTATTTCTGCGAAGCATCGAATTTTTATGTTCACTGAGCTTACGTGCCGTTTCAGCATAGTTTAACTGATGCAACGCACAACACTTGCGTGTCGAGAATTCCTTCCATGTGATGACCTCGATACTGCACAATCTATATATATATATATATATATATATATATATATATATATATATATATATATATATATATATATATATATATATATATATATATATATATATATATATATGAATATAACTGCATCATTTCAAGACGTACACCCAACCCATGCCACGAGGTAAAGGAAGGCAGGAAGGAAGGAAAAGAAGGAAGGGAAAAAGGGCCATCATAATGGAGGACTCCAAATTAATCTCAGTTAACTGGGTATCCTTAACCTGGACTGACACTGCTCAACTTACGACCTACTTTTAAGCTCTGCCTTCATCAGAATGCGGTTCACTGCGGCCGGGTTTGAGTTCAAGGATAGGATGAGTAAGTCTGGAGGAGATCAAAGTTACGGCGACTTTACTAGTAAGGGTGAACACTTTCACCGAACCATGATGGAAGGGCTGAATAAGGAGAAAGTGCAACGAAACCAGTTCATGTGTTGGGTATATGGACTGACCTGCGTGGGTAAGTGAAACACACTTTCACCAGTGGCCGTGCTGCTGACGCACTTCGTCTTGCGCTCTCCAGATTCCCGTTCCCGGCGGCACGGGGATTGTTAAGTGCCTGAGAAAGCATACCCACTCATCTGTTATTATTATACGGGCTTCGCATTTAACGCGAAAGTGAGGTCTTTGACAAGTGTTAGGCAAGGGCACACGCGCGTTTCTTCGGATGCACAATAGGCAACTGCCAGCTCTTGTTTTGACACTGAATCCTTATACTGCGTTTTCTTGGTGCTTTCGTGGAATTTCATAATAAATTATTTTTCGGAGCACCTTCAAGACTATTGCCGTTAGAAAACAGAGCGGCTACAATGCACAAGTAATTCATAATCAATACGAATGCCGTGAGTAGTCACAATATGAAAAAGAACGCAAAAAAATACTCCAAGTCATGCGAAGTTTGAATTCTCATCGGCTGCATTCCTAGTATTGCATTCCAACGTCATAACTCATATTAGAGCCATTTATCAGCGTTTCCAGAAAGATATCGACGAACATCTGTAAGACGCAGCTCGCGTACCAGAGATGCAGGGTTAGTAGCTGATAGATGCAAATAAGAAGAGGAACCACTCCGTTAGAGCACACAATATTACTGATCCTTATCTTCTAGTCGCCCACATACTTTTCCTTTGGATAAACATGGCAGTCTAGAAGAGTTCCGAACATCCTCCCTCACCTTCCACCACGTGCACACAGGCCCACGTGCCCTGTAACAGCACCCTGACGGCCCACCCGCCATGGCGCAAACTTCATACCTCACCCAAAGTGCAGAATGGGAAAATGAAGGCAGCGCCACGTAGATAAAATCAGCACATCCGCGATGCTTTCGTAGGTTAGGCTTTGCCGCCCAACAACAAAGTTTCGGGGAGAACGCCCCACCTCGACGTCTTCGACGGCGACGCCAAAGTTCGGCTCGCGTGGGAACAAAAATACAGAGAACAGAAAAACTTTGGGGTGCGCCCACACTTTGAGATGTCACTCACGTAACATCAAGATAAGCGTGCCCCTGCTGACGGCTGTAAATCGTCCGCTTTCCCCTTAGCTCGCTTCTCTGCTCTGCTTCGGCGGCGGACGTGCATATACCGGGAGAAAGCACGGGAGGCGCGGCGCGTCTTCTTCCGCGATTTTTACGAGGTTCCGTTCGTCGACACACATTTCTGCCCATTGCGTCTCAGCGCTGTCCTTTCCGGTGCTTTTACTTTTTCGCAGGTAGAAAAGGAACAGTGTTCACTTTTTTGCTTTCTGTTTTCCTATGCTTGCGCATGCCTACCGGGTACTACAACTCGTGCACTCGATGGGGACCGCTTGTGCTTAGCTCATTCGTAGACTCCTCGGAACGTTTTTCGTTATATATTCCCACTTTTATTTTTGCTTTATCTTGGCGCAGTCTGATTCCGCTTCCTCTCGTAATCTCGCATGCGAAGCAGTGTTTACCTTGGCCCGTATTTGGAATTCCGTTCTTGAAGCAGGACGGAAGAAGCGGCGGCGTTGAGCACGCATGCTGTGACGCGTCTCGGCCGTTTACGGCGAGTCAACATAGCTCGAGGGCAGCCGTTCAACACTGGGTGGGTGCAGGCGGTATGAACCTGGGTCGCCGCAATTGTTTTCGCTTTCGGCGTCGGTCTGAATCTTTCCCTCCCTTCGCACAAACTGGCTGCGAGAGAGTATTGTTCTTATAGTTGCATTGGGCCAGAATGCCAAGAAGAGTGGATTTCTTGAAAAGAAACTCAAATATTGGCCCTGTTAAAAATTAAGCTACTCGCCGCAGTACCACAGCAGCAGGTTTCACATTTCGTGAAAAGCGAAATGTTTTTAAGGCATTTGAGGGCTGTGCAATGACAGTGTACGTGAAAGAACCCTTAAGTGACCAGTCCTGTCGTTCCGGAGCCTTAAACTTCTCATTGCAGACATAGTGCTGCAGAAGAGGAAGCGAAGGGTGATAAAAAAAAAAGAGATCATTAAAGTTAATTACGATGGAAACAAAAATGAGACGTACATGAAGAACAAAATAGCAAAGAAAGTTCATTTTCTCTCATTTCACTCACTCACTCACTCACTCACTCACTCACTCACTCACTCACTCACTCACTCACTCACTCACTCACTCACTCCGAAGAACATGCCTTGGCTGCACGATTATGTACCTCACAGCTGCCTCATTTTTTATATTAAGATCAACAGGTTATCTCGGAGTGATCCCCTCTGACAAACGTACTTTGTCCTCATACATCTCTGACATTTGCACTTCGATGTTAAAGAAGTTTCAGTTTATTGGAAGAAAACTTTGAAGCGCTCCCATCAGCACTAGGATTGCTATTTGTGTTAGGCACGTATATGTGTTAGGCACGTATGTGTTTTTGCAACGATTGAAGTTAAATTAAAAGGACGTATCTGTCGTCGAAGACTTTTCACCAGCTACAGGCATACGCGGAAGAAGTTAATCGAGTTTGCCAAATCTTTAGCTCAATCACCGCTTTTCTATCTTCGGTACGATAAATGACACGTTAATAAATCTGTTTACGTTTAGGACAAATCGAGTGGCACTGTTCGAGAACTAAATCGAAGAATTCCGTTCTGCGCAAGAAAATAGCTCGGACAATGAAAATAGTACCAGAAGCAGTGGACCAGCCTGAAATACTCAATCGCATGTAAACCAGGCCACATCATCTGGCGGGCAGTTTCGACGGCCCTTATCATGACAATCAACGCAAAACAGTGAAAAGAGCACGTTCAGGCGCTGTTTACTAACATCGGAAGTCTTATGAACAAACGTAACACACTTAACTCTCTTTTAGGCTCTACCAACGCAGACGTAATTATTTTAACCGGGTCCTGGTTGAGCGAAAACATTCAAAGCAGTGAAATTTTGCAAGGCTTCAAAACTTACAATATCTACCGCGGTGACAGAGTGAACAGACGTGGTGGTGGTACGCTGATTGAAATATCAGAAAGCATCAACTTTTTCCAAATAGTTCATACTTCAGAACTTGAAATTGGATGGGTCTGCGTCACACTGGGCCATACAAGAATGGCTCTGGGCGTTTGCTATCGCCCTCCATATTATATAGCTGCATTATTTGACAGTTTGCATGATGCCTTGAATAACGTTGTTTCTCGTTTTCCTTATGTCCGATTGTTCTGCCAGGCGATTTTAATCTCCCCACTGTTACATGGGATGGCCCTTCCCCTGTTGCAAACCTACCGTCACCACATTCTCAGCAATTTTTAGACGTGTGCGTATGCTTCAATTTAACGCAACTTGTTACTTCTCCAACCAGACAAACAGAAGTTTCGGCTAACACGCTAGATTTATTTTAACCACTCATCCGGAGCTTGTATCGCCCATTACATATCTTCCAGGTTTAAGTGATCATTCCTTGTTGCATTTTGAACAAACACTTTCGTCCACACGTGTCTTTCCGCGCAGAAGAGTCCTTCGCGAATACGGTAAATCAGACTTCAGTGTCGTCAATGAAAACCTGGGCAGCTATTTAGACACGTTTCTCGAAGGTTTCGAGCTACCAAGCGGACAAGAGAACTGGGAATTGTTCAAAACAAAAGGGAAGTAACTTACTGACGCTGATGGAGCGGTTAGAAGCATTACATCTAATACAAATACTCCGTCGTATAATAACACACTTAAGCGTCTCACGAACAAAAAGAAACGCCTTTTCCGTTCCGCAAAGGCAAGTAATCGAAATGACCGCTGGGAAGCATATTTTGCAGCTGAAGGCGATTACTCGAAAGTGGTACAAAAAACTAAAATGTGTTTTTTTTTAATACTGAATTGCCTAATATGCTAATAAACAACGCAAGAAGATTGTGAACGGTTGTGAACCCTAATGAATATAACGCGATATCTCTTCACGGCGAATTTGGTGAACCTCTCCACCCCGCTGAATGCCCGGTAGTATTCAACAATGTATTTGCACTCCACTTTGCCTCATCTAACACGAACACAACATGCAGTGTGTCATGCTGCACATTTTGCTGTATGTTTCCTATTTCTGTTGATCCTGGTGGTATTGAGAAATTAATTTATTCATTGAAAATTTCATCATCATGTCGTGTTGATGATATTAACTCTAAGTTCTTGAAGCAAACTATGGTATATTCATAAATTTTTCTAGCAACAATTTTCCAGCAGTCACTACACGACAAGATTGCAAATTACGAGCGCTGCGACGGAGAACAACAACGAGAGAGTAATGACAAGGACAGGCGCTGCTATCAACTGAACGTTTATTCGAAGAACAAAGATTAAATACTCGCAGAAGACAACCAAAGGCACATGCGCTTCACAGATTTTTCCTAGGTATCCAGATAAACAATCTCACATTCTTGGATGCTTACAGATGGTGAGCTCACGAACGTGTCACTGTTCTTATGGATGTGATATGACTCTGACAGTTCTCTAGTCATTTGATCTTTGTGTCTAAACTTAACCTTGGTTTTGTTAAAAAGCGGTAGGCATTTCTTCCTACTAGGCACGTTTGACCCACTGGGTTTATTCAAATGACAGTCCCTGTAATGAAGGGCCAAATTGGATGAGGGGGCACTATTCCATCACCAAGAATTTTAAGCCTGTGCGCACCAGTGCCGTGAAACAAAAAACTGAGGCGTTAAGGCTATTAGGAGAAATGAATTTAGACAGATTGCACACCTCCATTAAAAAGACGAAGGGAAATTTTTTAGAAGTATTTTTTTCTGCTAAAACACATAAAATTGACATTCCCTTTCGTTCCATTGTTACTGAACGGGGAACCTGGCAACATGTTGTCTCAAGTTTTTTGCAAAGTAATTTATGTTCGCTTTCCGTAGTAGATCCATTTCTCGTTCCTAATTCAGTGGCAGTTGTAGAATTTTTGAAGTGCAGTAATCCTGGTGTGTGTGGCATGTTCAGTATTGATGTGCAGGATTTATTCTATTCATTATCGCATAGTAGGCTCCTCCAGTGTGTTAAAAAATGTATAGAAGAGGAAAATGATGAGGGGGCATTCATTTCAATGTGCGGTGTATCGGTTGGCTCCTTTTTAGACCTTTGTCTTTTTATCTTAAATCCACATTTGTTGAATGGGAGGGCAGACTATTTATACAAAAATCTGGGGTGTGCATTGGCTCAAAAGTGGCTCCAGTTCTTAGCAACATATTTCTTTCTTACGTGGACAGATCCATTAATGACAGATTAGGTAACTATGTAAAAAAAGTCTTCCGATATGTAGACGATTATCTGGTTTTTGTTGAAGCTCAGGACTTCAATAGTCAAGTGGAAATGGTTTTAAAAACATTTGTAGACTGTGGGTATGGATTGGAATTTACGTTTGAATTACCGGAGGAAAATCAGCTTCAATTTTTGGATATAAGATTGCAAAAAAAGTTGGATCATGTTTGTTGGTCTTTTTTACAGTGGTCAGAGAAGCCCTTGCTTAGTTACCATTCAGGTCATTCGAAGATAGTAAAATGTGGCATGGCATTGCAGTGTCTTGTTTAAGTTCTGCTGTTACAAAATCATGTGTTCACGCCATAGATAGTAGTTTCAAACAACAGGTCCAAAGGTTAATGTTAGCGGGCTTCCCGATGGATGTGATAATTCTAGCTAGCAATAAAATCATAAAGAAGATTAAGGCTTTTGGTAGAGAAGATACACAAGTCCTTATCAATAGCGATAGAAAGAAGTATGCAGTGATCCCGTATATCCATCGGTTATCCCACAGGCTTAAGCAAATCGGCAGTAGATATGGAGTTAAAGTGTTATTTTCGGTTCCTAATAAGCTGGACAAAATTTGTGCGATTGTTGACAGAAGGGCTAGAGATCAGAAACAAAAAAGTAGAACAAGAAAAGGTGCGTGCCAAGTGGACCATGATTCGCGTTTTGTCGCATGTGAAGAAGGGGTTGTGTATGAAGTACCTTTTAAATGTGGGAAAAATTATATAGGGCAAACCGGCAAATGTATTAATACGCGCCTGCGCCAGCATAACACTTCTTTGAATAGTGCCCCCTCATCCAATTTGGCCCTTAATTACAGGGACTGTCATTTGAATAAACCTAGTGGGTCAAATGTGCCTAGTAGGAAGAAATGCCTACCGTTTTTTAACAAAACCAAGGTTAAGTTTAGACACAAAGATCAAATGACTAGAGAACTGTCAGAGTCATATCACATCCATAAGAACAGTGACACGTGCGTGAGCTCACCATCTGTAAGCATCCAAGAATGTGAGATTGTATATCTGGATACCTAGGAAAAATCTGTGAAGCGCATGTGCCTTTGGTTGTCTTCTGCGAGTATTTAATCTGTGTTCTTCCAATAAACGTTCAGTTGATAGTAGCGCCTGTCCTTGTCATTACTCTCTCGTTGTTGTTCTCCGTCGCAGCGCTCGTAATTTGCAATCATGTACCAACTAGCTCAACTTTCCGTATTACTACAGGACAAGATGCTGCTCTCGTACTGGAAAATAGGGAAGGTGATTCCATTGCATAAATCAGGTAACTAACATTCCCCTCTGAATTACCGACCCATTTCGCTAACGAGCATTCCTTGAAAATTAATGGAACATATTTTGTATTCAAATGTTTTTAACTTCCTGGAATTCAATTCTTTCTTCACTCCTTCTAAACATGGTTTCCGACGAATGATTTCTTGCGAAACGAAACCCGTTTTTTTACACATTCTCTGCATGCTATTCTTGACAAAAACTTACAGGCCGATTGCATATTTCTTGATTTTGCCAAAGCATTTGAAAAAGTGAATCACGGACTATTTATGTTTCAACTTTCTTCCCTAAACCTAGATAATAATGTTCTAGCCAGGTAGCAGTGTTTTCTTACTAATCATTCGCAATACGTTACACTTAATTACTACAATTTCCCTCTACTTTGAACAAAACGCGCCTATATGAAAGTTGTCCCTCTGCATAATCTGTTTCCCTTTGATTCTTTTGCTGTATTATTTGACGTTCTGTTTTACGTCTACTGTATTTGCTTGTATTTTTGTGTCGAACTTTTGTAGTTGTTGAAATGTACTCCTTTTTTTTTTTTTAATTTTGTTTATTTCCACTCCTGTAATAGCCTGCATAGGCTGACAGTATTAATAAATGAATGAATGAACTGACCTTACTTCATGTGTTCCCCAAGATTCTATACTAGGCCCACTTCTGTTTCTAATATGCAATAATTATTTTCCTAATTGTGTTTCTTCTAGCATAAACTTATACGTTGATGACTGTGTTTTATATCGCGAAATTATTACGATGACGACAAACACTGTCTTCAGACTGACCTGTATAACATCACTATTTGGTGCAATAAATGGCAAATGGAATTAGACCCTCGAAAGTGCGTTTTAATGAAAGTTTCCAGACAAAATAACACTCTTTCTTGCTATACCCTGGACAGTATTCCGATTCAATTCGTAACATTGTATCAGTATTTATGTATGCTTATATCCTCATCACTAACCTGGAAGCCGCACATCGAACTAACCATTAGCAGCGCTAACTGGAAGTTAGGTTATTTACGCCGAAACTTCAGATATGTCCCGACCTCTTTAATATTGCTACTTTATAAAACACTCGCTGCTCCAAAATTAGAGTACGCAGCCCCCATTTGGGACTCTCACCACGCCACCCTTTGAGCTGCATTAGAGCTTGATCAGAATAATGCAGCTCGTTTTATACTTTCTAATTATAACCGGACCGGAAGTATAACAGCAATCAAATGTAAACTTTCTTTAACTTCTCTAGCACAGCATAGGAAATTTTTGCACTTGTCTTTTTTATAAACTTTATTATCACATTTATTATCACCAGTGCACTGGTGATAATAAATGTGATAGTAATGGTGATAATAACCCACCTATCACTCCTTTCGTGTCGATCATCAGCACAAGACTGGATTCATTTTTCGCCGTACTAACACGTTGTTATATAGTTTTATTAGTCGCACATCAAAAGATTTGAACCACATTCCCGCAGGCGTGGCTTGCATAACATATTATGCTGAATGTCGTCGGTCTCTGATGAGGCTCATTTTATGCAGTGCCACGTGTTAGGTATTCTTGTGTCGAATTTTCTTTCTTTTCAGTTTTCTGTGTTAACTTGGTGATATTTATCTGTAATTTTTTTTTCTATATTCAAACATTTGTATTCTTTTCGAAGCTTAACTACGTACACTTGCCGATTTTATATTTTTTTCTTGTTGTATGTTTCCCCACTCCCCTCTATGATGTCTCGGCGCTTGATGGTAGGAAAAATAAATAAATAAATAAATAAGGCATTGTTTAAAGAAATGCCGTCAGTTTGTTGAAGAACTGATTCATCAACTACGCTAACAAAGCAAAATATTGTACAGACTATACAAGTAAGCAAAAAGATTACCTTCCTCTTCTTCTGTTTCACAGCTACATTTACGGAAAACTAAAGCAGACCTGCCGAACTGTGTGAGTCTGTAATTTGCTCCCTTCCTTCCTTCCTTCCTTCCTTCCTTCCTTCCTTCCTTCCTTCCTTCCTTCCTTCCTTCCTTCCTTCTTTCCTTTCTCTCTTTCTTTCTTTCTTTCTTTCTTTCTTTCTTTCTTTCTTTCTTTCTTTCTTTCTTTCTTTCTTTCGTTCTTTCTTTCTTTCTTTCTTTCTTTCTTTCTTTCTTTCTTTCTTTCTTTCTTTCTTTCTTTCTTTCTTTCTTTCTTTCTTTCCGCATTGATTGTGCTGTAAATCAGTCGGGGCACTACTCAGAAGTTCGGCACCTGCCGTCGGGCTAGGTATATTATCCATGGTCCGAGTGGTCAGAGTCTTAATTGAGCTGAAAGCTTCTGGTAACCTCGAAGTGTAATGTGGCGAAATAAAGACGTAAGTTAAGGAAGAATATAAAAGAGAGGTGTGACGCGGTGAACGTAAGTAGCCGGGAGGAGCATTAAGTACCCATTTAATGGAGTGAGGAAACAGGCTGCCGCAGTAGCTAACGAATTGAAGCCGACTCATTTATACATGGCCGGGTAACGCAACAAAATGCCGCCAAGTGCACCAGAGGCATGCAATTTCGTCTACGAGAGTCGGAACCGAATTCACCCCCTAATGAGGTACACGCAACGAATGCGTTAACTTGCATTCCACCAACTTATCGGCCCATGAATCGTCGGGCCTCTTTCGCAACTCTACTGCTGCTGCTGTCATGGCAGCGACGGCGGGGCACGCGTAGTTTTCTTTCCCACCTCACTCCATCGGAAGAGGAAGCACATAATGTAACGAAAACGCAATCAAGTCCCACTTCTTTTCCTTCCATTCGCCGGGCCCAACTTTCTCAGACGCCTATAGAGGAAGAGAGATCGTATTGGAGAAATAGCTCGCGTTCACCGGCTGGTTTACGACCAGTTCAAGGCACATAGCACACACGCACGCACACACTTAGTGCCGCGCTGACAGCACAGGTTTTGCGGGCCGCGCTAGAGAGGTTTGTGGCACGAGCAGAATACACGGCTCGCCGCTCGTTTCTCGCCTTCCAGTCGGTTCGGCAGCTGGCGTGCTGCTTGCTGTTACGGGGGGTGCCGAACCAATTAAGATCGCGGAAACCGATGAAAGCGTTCCGCTTTGCCGCCGCGCCGAGGGGTGCCCCGGGTCCGCCTTTGACGCGGAGAAACAAGCGGCGCCCAGATACGGCCGGTGCTAGCCGTGCCGGTTATAAGAGCAGTTCAGCACGCGAACTCGCGTCTGCAGGGCACGCGCATCCCTTGGCGACCCACGCTTCCGTTGAAGAGAGAGTGCCTACCCGCCTCTGGTCCTGTGTGGACTGGAATTCAAGCAGCCAGCGCGGGGCCGTGACCTTTTCTCGCGTATCTGCACCGACACCTGCTAGGCGCCGAGCTAAATCTCGCGAGTGCCAGAATTGCAAAGGCAAGGTGCAAGCCAGAGTAGAGACGTGTCTCGGAAAATCGTGTACTCTGGCGAGGTTCTTTCCAAAGCGCATGGCATGATTAGGAGTGCTAGCGTTTCTCTTATCTTGTTGAACCAGTATGTGTTACCTAGTTCATTCTGCGGAATTCATTATTCGTAACTCATAATTCGTAATGTACGCAATTTGGTGTACTTTTACCGCAATGAAGCATGCCAGAAGTGCGCATTCCTTATTGCATTTTACCCTTGCATTTCTTGAGCTTATGACTGAACGAGCTGAAAAACGGCATGACCTAATGCCGCCCCTGCTATCCATCGACGTCTGTTTTCCAATGTGTAATAATGAACTGGTACAAAACTGCCCGTCTCGCTAACGCTCGTACTATATCCTAAGACAAAGGAAGTCAGCGCCAAATCACGGACAGCCTGACATGGTTGCCACAGGTTGAGATAAGCTGATAGCATATAAGACCATTCATCAAGGACGCTGTATGCACACTCACGCTAGCTTCAGTCTTACAACACTGAGCGTATTTGTTTCATGAAAGGAAAAATAAATTTTGCGCCAGAAACAATATTTAGTGTGCCAAGAAATCAGCTCCCTCTCGCCACCGTGACTTAGCGTCTATCGCATTCGGCTGCAATGTCTCGAGTCCTAATCGATGGAACAAAATTCAAAAAGCGCCCGTCTATTGTGCGAAGTCAGTACAGGTTAAAGAAGCCCTGGTGTTCGCAATTAATCCAGAGACCTTCCCTATACGACGTGTTTCCATTGCGCAGATTTGGGATTTTAAACATTCCCATATATGGTTGCAGAAATAAGCTCGTGCAATGGCGACGGCCAGTCGCCGATTCAGCTTCCTGACTATTCGATCACGAAGCAGACCGGTCGAATAGTATAGTGAGGTCATTCCTATAGGCAATGGTTGTCGAAGCGATGAAACAATGGAGGTCTCAGTTCGCAGCGTTCGTCGCTGCGAATCACGACGTGCCTGGAACCGGCATCACTCCCGTGCAAGGTCGGCTCGTCCCGCGAACGTGCCTCTGATTTGCATAACGACCATTCGCGATCGACGCCTTCTCGACTAGAGGGGCGGAGAGGCGTTTGCCTGCGCACTCCATTTGAAAGGATAGCATGTTAAGTCTTGCTTTTCCTCGATATCTCTCAGCTGGTAACTAATTTGTATACCCCTATTGTGTAATCTAAATAAGCGATAGTCTTGTCTGACCGGTCTACACAAAGCGCAGACCGATAATTTAAAACACGGAAAGGCGGGGTGCGCAAGGAGTGGGATACATTTATTGCTATTCGTTAGGTACACTCTACCAAGCGTATATTATTCTACACTGTTCGGCATAATTGATAGTGGCTTTGAAAGGCAACAGAGAACTTTTATGGGCGTATGTTATGATAGTTTTGAAATGCTGCTCTGCTTCCCTCGGTTAAAGCCGACAATAACTATCAGTTTTCATTTTTCTCTTCAGGTGCAGTTCCGAGACTTCCCAATATTCTAGATACTCCAAAATTTATTTGTTCGTTTTTCCCGGAATTTCTTGACATTGTTTTAAGCTGAGAACAAATTTGTCGATTTTACGGTTGATTACCTCACACAGGTTCCACAGCTTTCAGTTCATCGCGTGGATTTTTGTGCAAGAGCATAAGCGCTTCATTCCTGGACGACAAGCATATTGTGTATTCCAGTAGAACTTATTGTGTATTGAGTGTACGGACAGCACAAACTGCCTCTGATGCTAAGCCTTTTCAGCACTCGTGCGTCGTGTCCGATGGCGACGATATCCAGCGTAGTTCGTGTCTGATGGTGTTGATGCTCGGTGGCGTTCGAAACTATGAGAAGCTTATGATTTTGCAAAGAGCGTATGGTGGAGTAGTCTTGACGTAGGAGCATGAGTTCACTCGGGATCCATTTCCTGAGCAAAGCGAAAACGTTACTGCCCCGAGAAGTAAAAATAAAAAAAAAGATAATAAGTGTGAGAATGATGACACTTCTTAATGGCACCGAAATTTTTCTTGCCCAAGAAATTATTTTAAGCAACTGTCCACTATGCGAAGGGTTTTATACACATACAGTCGAATGTGTGGTTACGGCCTGACAAACCTCGTCCTCGTTTCGGGAGCACAACAACGTCTGCAGATGAGGCCCGTGCCTTGGTGGAGGGCTAGTACTTGCAATGAGTTCAGCCCTCGCGAGACAACTTTTGAAAACGTCTTAGTTATTGTGATTCCCAGCGAACAGGATGCCCTAGCCCCAGCAGAAAACGTGGATTCGCCCATCTCTTCCGCACCATATTCTTCATGTGAACCAACGCACAATCCACATTAATATGCACTAATTCTACCAATTTTCGCATGCTCCTGTAGAGATATCATCTGAGTGCGGCACTTTCGAAGCCTTGCTTGCTGGCAATTTAGTGATACGACAGGGATAGGAATAAACGATTCGTTATGTGAGTGAGTGAGTGAGTGAGTGAGTGAGTGAGTGAGTGAGTGAGTGAGTGAGTGAGTGAGTGAGTGAGTGAGTGAGTGAGTGAGTGAGTGAGTGAGTGAGTGAGTGAGTGAGTGAGTGAGTGAGTGAGTGAGTGAGTGAGTGAGTGAGTGAGTGAGTGAGTGAGTGAGTGAGTGAGTGAGTGAGTGAGTGAGTGAGTGAGTGAGTGAGTGAGTGAGTGAGTGAGTGAGTTAGCGAGTTAGCGAGCGAGCGAGCAAGCAGCAGCGCCAGCTTGCTTCCTTTAACTAAGGAAACAAGCTAAAGAAAAATTAACATATTGGTATAGAAATTCAACGTCCGCCATGCCTTTTTTAAAGAAGCGTTAATAGTATTACGATTATTCCTTTTTAAAAGATAATGACATCCCTGACGGAATAAATGAGTTTCTCACGCATGGATCACAAGTTTAGCGATTCGTCTTTTTCCCCTCTGGGCTTCAATTTCGTTCAGTTTCAGCTTATTCAGCATTAAAACGAGTATACAGAGCATATATATATAGGAGTAATTGCTGGACGTACGTATATACTCATCCGACGTATTCATACCACGTCTTTTGTTTAAGGCAGCTTGCTTGACGACCTCGTATATTAATCGCCATTTTTCTCCTTCTCTAAGGCAAACTTGTTGAACAAAAGCCGGGATTAATGCGCGAAATCCCGCCCCTCGCAGCGCAAACATTGGACGACTAGACAAAGCGCATATGAAATGTCAATAGGGCCTCCAGCTCTCCTGAGCTGAAACGCCGGCCCGAAACGAAATAACGAGTCCGCAGTTTATCCTGCCGGGTAAACACACGCGCACAAGCCCCCTTCACTCTGTTAGTGTACGGAGCAGACAGCGCATATCTTGGAGAATTATACGCGGCTGGCTATTGTGCAGGCTTTGGTTGGAGCCGGCCAATTAAGCCAGGCCGGGAGCTGAGCCCGTCCGAGGGGCCGTGAGGAGGTTTAGAATCCCGGTGCTCGGTCCAAAGTGCAGTTGCGGGCAGCGCTGAGCAGGCTGCGAATGCGAAGAGATGGAAGCTGAGCGCACTGTCTCCCCTCCGCCATCGCCTATTCCTGTTCTATTGAAGATAATTTCCGAAGAGCTTTAGTTACTTGGATGTCGTCAAGGGACGCCCGATGATGCCCTTTGAAATGGGACAACATGTAGGTAAACGGTTGGCGTGAGCATCTTTCTAAGGAACGAATTCGATACGGTTGATTAAAAAACCTCGAGCTGCTAGGCGACAATGTGAGCACCGATTGCCAAAAGGGCTTTGCGGGAACGCTAGCAACAACTATGGGCCTTACTATACAGGCTAATATTACGTTTTATTCACTTTATTTGTTTAATCTGTGCTACTTTTATGCCAAGATCATAACAGGGGGAAATCCTTGCAGTGCAGAAAAATCAATCTGAATTACGCACAAGTACTTTTTGCAATCTTGAAAGGTCAGAGCGTTGATTACGCAGCTGAAAACTCTCGAATATTTTGTTCCACAAGTTTTTCATTGTGGAGTCGTGCGGCTATACCACGGTGATTTAACTTAATTGTCAAATAACAATCACTAAATGAGGATATGATCACGCAAGTATTTGATACCAAATCGCTTAATTACAGCCATGATGTTGAACGAAAATGTACTTGATAATAACAGATAATTATTACGTTCATTTCGTTTTACATAAATAACTGGTTTGGTTTGGTTTGTGGGGTTTAACGTCCCAAAGCAACTCAGGCTATGAGAGACGCCGTAGGGGAGGACTCCGGAAATTTCGACCACCTGGGGTTCTTTTAACGTGCACTGACATCGCACAGCACACGGACGCCTTGCTTTTCGCCTCCGTCGAAAAGTGGCCGCCGAGGCCGGGGTTCGATCCCGCGTCCTTGGGAACAGTAGTCGAGCGCCGTAACCACTGCGCCACCCCGGCGGGGTTTTACATAAATAACTGGTAATCCAGCAGTTGAGCCTCCATTGCGCAGTGGGTTTATTCGAGGTTCTCTATAGATATAGAGGCATATGTCATATCCGCGATCCGCAACCATGATGCTCTACCGCGCGCGTTCTACTACGCATGCGCAGGTCAACTTTATGGCGCCAGATGGTGCCACATGAGGATGGCAGCGTATGTAGCATTAGCAGTAATCAGCGCATGCCCACTGGCAGAGCGTGGTATCAACAAATGGCAGCCGATCGTGCTGTGCCTCAACTTTGACATTTCACGACTATTCGCCGATTCGTACAATCTCCCATTTTTATATATGTACGCTAATGCTGGGATTTATGATCAATGACCGCGATGGTGATCGTACGCCTGCAAAAGTGATGTACCGAAAACCCATGTGCATGTCACCCGCCAGGTAATAATTGAGCAATATCTGTTGCCAGTGGCGTCCATGTCGATTTCTTCACAAAAATCTTTTAATGTACTGTAGTGGGGGCGTACTCCTGTGGCATGGGCGAAATTTTGAGCGCACCGCTGATATCACTGCTTCCAAGAAATGCAGAACGCCGTAGAGCCATCTTGTGACAAAAGCTAAAATCACATCTGGGATTAATGCGAGAGGAGCGCTACTTTTCATCGAAGGGAACACTGAAGGGGCGTAGATTGTAAAAGAGCGTGACAATCTCTTGAAAAAAAAAAAAGACAGCACTGTGTAAAGTTAATTTGTTCTGTTTTACTGGAAATGTACAGTGAATCAATGATATGACTATGAGGTGATGCATCAGCTTCATTTCTGCGATTATCAATGCAAAATTAAATTACATCTGTTTATTGGATATTTGACTGCCTAATCTTTTATATGCGGCATGAACTTGGTAAGCCATGGCGGTAGCGAAGGTTTGGCACGGTATGAAACAGTGGTGAATGATGAAAATAATCAAAATAGCATAGAATTTTTATAACCGCTATATTATCACGAACCAGGCGCCTTTTTCTCCCCGAATCGGTGGCGCTGGCAACGGCACCACATCGTGCGCCTGCTTCTTGTCGTATGTTCGAAATTTCACTTCTGGTAAGGGAAGACGTGATAAATGAAAAACAGCTATTTTTATTTATTTTAGAACTGTAACCAATTATGGCCCAGATGTGTATCTCTATGTGCTGATTTGAAAGCGCTATTTCATTTTTTGTTAGCTGGCAAACTTTCTAAGTAATTACAGACAACACCCTCGTAGAGCCATCTCAGGGGCGCCATAATACACGAGTAAAGTGCACAAGTTTCTTACGTCAACGTGTTCGCAAACCTCTGTTTTGTGCAATAAATATACTAGCTCCTTAACAAGCCAGTACTCAAAGAAATGAAGGTTATCTTTATATCTCATAACCATGCCCCTCATTTCTGCTGCATTTGCTTGCTGATTAGCTTAGGCTCAAATGTGACAGTCTTGATGTTGTGCGTAGTGTAATTAGGAGGGTTATCATGTCACTTGTCTAACAGCTTCCACCTTGCCCGTTATCTCACATTCTACTTGACACTCGCGGTACCAAAGGACTTTCCACGTCTGCCGCTGTGGACGAGGGTGGCGCTTGCGAACATTCTCAAAGGTGTGTTGCAAGTAACATATATACTTAACATGATAGATAACTCAGCAGCGGTTGCCGTAGCTCAGTTGGTAGAGCACCGGCCGCAAAGCACGGAGGCCCTAGGTTCTGATTCCACTGGCGGCATTGTTTCTTCTACTTTTAATTCCATTACCATGATTTTATTATTTTTTCACACTCCATCAACAAATACAAACAAAAATATCCTATGCTTCCCTTTGGGGTCAGTGGCTGTTGGCTCCCTGTTCGCTTAACAAAACACGTTGTTGGGCTAGTTGGTGAAGCATGGTTTAGAAACAAGCGCCCGTCCTGTGTACTTCTTCCTGTGTCCATGTCTTTTATTTAGCGCTGAATAACTTGTTTCTAAACCTGGCTTCCCTGTGTATGATTCTTATAAAGTTGGCTCTCAAAACTACTGCGCATGGGCTTATACCTAGCAAACTCGAGGTATTTCTTACATTATTCAGGGTCTAGGGGCTCATGCACAGAAACGAAATCATTGTACGAATGTTTGCTACAAAATATCGAAAGGAGCAGGGAATCCAACCACAACTAAAGTGAGAGCTTAGAAAATCAAGCTTTATACTTATTCCCTCGTCCGCCTCGTTTAGACCTTCGTTTTCGTTGGCTTTCGGTCAGAAAACGCGGCATTGCATCGTGGATATAGTGTGTCGCTGTAGCTCTGTCCGGAGGAAACTAGCCGAATTCATAATGATATTCTCGACGACCATAAAATAACGAGAAAAAAAGCTTAACGCAGTTAAACAAAGTTTGACGAGCGACAGCTCGGTTTTTCTAATGCCTCGGATTCAGCTGACGTCATCGCGCGCTAATCACGTGATATTTTATGTTATTGAATATCAATCGTCTTTCAAGGTCAAATATCAAGGCAAAAAGTCATTAGTCTTGGTCAAGTGGTCAGTTAGTAATGTGGTCATGCAACAGCTTACCATACATGATAACACACTGGTCGAAACTTGTCACTAGACAAGCCAAGTCCCAGTTTGACCTTGGCTCACTTTAAAGGTCACATGGATGGGACCAAACTGTCACCTGGTTTGTACCTGGAGAAGTAGAGCGATTGGTCTAAAACGTCATTTTCTAGCTTTATACGGAATTCCTCGCTATAACGTTTCGTCACGAGGCAGGTGAACACGATGCCTGGAAAAAATAACAAATGGGAAGATTAAGATAGGTTCAAATTCGCAATTTCATTTGTCACGTGCCCGCTTAATCCTGTACTTGTTTAGTTGTCGTCAATTTGCTCAATCTAGAATGACTTAGTTATTTACTGAAACACTAATGCCTCTTTATTGAGTTGTTCAAAGGATAGTATTAACTAAATTATGCGACATTAAAATCTAACACAAACACTGCTGTACAGCTCTTCAATACAGGAGCGTCGACCAGGCGTTCGTTCTGTGCCCCAAGTTGGACCACGGACACCATGAGCAGTGGATTTGTATTACGCAAATAGAGCAGCCGAGC
>NC_139344.1:327348265-327378265 GCF_055883805.1 Amblyomma maculatum | reverse complement strand
CCTTCTCCAGAGGGATCAGGCAGTATTCTAGGGAGCCCTATATGGACTTTGCATGCCCAGATCATATGATCAAAGTTACCTTTCTCTCGCCAAAAATGTTGCAGAAGGGATTAATACTCTTATTTGTTTTTGTTTTTTTTTATGTCTATAGTTTGGGTTGGGTAGGGTACCCGTTGTAGCTGTCTCCATATGGCTTGCTGGTGTCTGGTCACTGAGTTCGTGATATGATATGAGTGGCCAAAGGAGGCTATGTAGTGGCTCACCGAAGGGCTCCGGTTCCTGATTTTGCATCACCGCTCGGCTGGCTAATTCTCGAGCGTGTTGGTGGGCAGCCTCATTTCCAGTATTCCTCGCATGAGCTGGGGTCCGGGCGTGTCTAGCACATCCGCGTACGAGAGGAATGCGCACACACACATAGACAAAGTGCACTCGCAGAGCAATCGGCATAACGCGAGAAAAAAAAATAACAAGAGAAGATACATAAAAACTTGTGTTGCGCGTCGGCCAACAACGGAGGAAGAGCGCATGCGCCACTTGTGAATGTACGCGCCGCCGCGGGCCTTGCGCCCAACTGGTTCACCGTGACGCCAAGACCTAAGCACGAACTTGGCCATCTAAAATGGCTACACACAATGCCACATGCAGTGTACCAAAGGGGTAAGGTACACATATTAAGACCATAGTGAAAGGTCGTTATGCGAGAAAACAATATATATTGTTACCGCGGAAATACGGATAAACGAACATGCCTTTGTCAGAGTAACCATACTCTTATTGCTGGCAGTGGAAGACATTGTAAGACTTGGGAGCCCACAAATGTGTTCAAAGCAAGCACCACAGAGATACCAAGTGTCAAAAAAAGGAAAGAGATGCAAATAGAACAAAAAAGAAAAGAAACATTTAAGACACGAATGTGGCACCGTGGGACTGTGATCCACCACAACATAGGGTTAAACTACGATGATTATAAGTGAGATTAGAGCGCCTACAGTTTGAAGGAGCCGTTAACAATTAACATTAGAAAATGTCCCAATAGCTGAACTATCGAGGGAAGCCCTAAGATTGGAAAATATGGCTATGAAACTGACATTGTGTGATGGAAGGTTCAAGAAAAGCGTCATCATGCGAGTACGGAGCTCGTGACCGTGGAATAAATCCGCTGTTACGTTTTTCAGCTATTAGTGATTTATCTCCCTCCCTCCCCATCACCTCTCTCTCTCTCTCTCTCTCTCTGTTACACACACACACACACACACATCACATTCACTTTCATTCCTTTCTGTACCTGATGTCTTGTTCCATCAGGGGACGAATTACCCCTTTCTCGGGGAAGAATATCAGGAGTAAAACGAGGCGGGAAGAAAATTTTTAGGAAGGTTCAGATAATTTACACTCCATAATTGTCTAACTTATTCTAAATTGCCAGAATTGTTACGTTGCTACAGTCGGAAAAATGGCCAGAAGAAGGTATTTGTGGATTTACTTTTAATTACCTGATCTTTAGGTTAAGGTAATTTCAATGCGTTGTGTTATCAATAAAAGAAATACGCTCCTCAAAATGGTGAAAAAAACACAGCTGAAGCACTAAGTCGATTCATCGGATCACTATGAGCTCAACACCACCTAATATCAGGTAAGAAGGTTTTGTTACATCAGTTTTTAATGCACATCTTTTTCGTGAGCTGTACGCACCACTATAAAGCCTGCAAAGCCATAGAGTATGACCTCCAGTTTACTCCTGCGTCTTCATTCAGGGCTACATACTCACCAATGCACACTCTACTTTGTTCAGCAATTTTTCACCACCGCAGCGACTTCTATCTTATTCATTCGATAAATTTACTCCTGCTCGACATATTGCACTTACTGCGCGTATCGCTCTTACAATTCTGAACTGGTATAACTAACTACGGTACTGAACAAGCACAGAGTTAGGGCCGAGCGGGTGGCCCCACGCATCTGCCCGGTGTGCGCTTGTAACGGACCCGAAAGCCAAACAGATTTCATCGCAATCACCCAGCACTGTCACAAGAATCACCTCCTTTACAGAACTCGTTTTCCACTTTCTGTGGTTAAAAAAAAAAAAAACATGAAAAAAAAAAACATGAACGAACGGAAATGTGAGCACGTTCCTGGCGGACGTGGTCGCGTCATGAATTAAGTTCTTCATCTTCAAAGTTGCCCTTCACCTAACAAGCTCATTCAGTCTCATTGGAACGAATGTTTGCTCAACATTTAGCAGCCGAAATACGCATGGGTGCCAGATAACCAATGGTGCAAAGGAATATGAAACTATGCATTCATTGACGACAAATGCCCAAATTAATCTCAAGTGAAAGAGCTCTATGAGATAATGAAGAGGCAATAGCTACAGCAAAGAGCAGCTGGTTATATAATCCTTCAGCGACCAAAATAACACAGGGACGTACGAGGCATCTTGACGCTAATCAGCAGCGATGAACCATTAGTATGTGGTTTAGTTCCGTGTCCGTCCTCGCCTTCGCTCTTAATACTTTAGAGCTGTGCGGCAACGATACAACGAGTCAGTTAACATCTGGGCTCTTGAATATTATTCATATTTAGTTGAAAAAGAGAAAGAATCGTCTTCGTAGCCAAAAAAAGTGGGGGCAAAATGACTGGGCAGAGACAATGTGAAATAGTAAAATGAAGAGTTGAGCTCATCTCAGGTCGCCACACCCGTTAACCACACCGGCGTGGCGTTGGTTGTCTACAAGAAGGGACTATAACTCTATTCCGCATTCTTTTTTGACGGGCAACGTACAGAGACATACAGCTAGGGGACATTTCACCACGAACATTCTAGTCCAGAGTTGTATATGGAAGGAGAGGTCCGACGCAAGTACGGCACAGTGAAGCACTGCTCTCACGCCCACGTCGTACAGCACCACAGACCGACGGACGAAACAGTTATAGTTTCCAGTCACAGCCTCCATGCTTGACGTTCCTTTGTGTCCTTCGGTCTCCTCCTCGTCCTCTGTGCGAACGTAAAAGGCAAACCCTATTAGGAAACCGGCGCCCCGGTCGTTCAGGCGACAGCTTTGTACGACGACTGCCGTATGCCACGCAGGGCGCCTCGGCAGCGCCACCCATTGTCCCTATTCATTTCGTAGCATTCAGCCTTCGCCATCAGAGAGCGCCATATATATAAACATATACGCACGCGCCATCTGGTGCGTCCAGCCGCGTCCTGCGTCGTCCCGCCCCCCCGGTGCCAGCACTGTGTCGGTCTGGGTCGTTGCAGCCAGGCGTCCTGCGGAGTGGTGCGGCTCAGAATATTGCGGTGGCAGTCGTCGCGACAGTGTCGACAAACAACGCCCGAGTCCTCCTCCTACGGCTGCCGCTTGCGCCGCTGTTGGGAGGCAAGTGCTGGGCAAATTAAGATCGGAGTGGGGAGCTTGGCATTAGCGGGAACGGATGTAGCAGATGCAGCGCTGGGTAATATGGTGCTTTTCTTTCTTGGTGAAAGGACTCAAGTGTAGAGCTGCTGTCCTTATTCACCTTGTTCGAAATCAAGATCCTTGAGAAAAGCGGAATCTTTAGAGGTGTTGGGCAAGCTCGTCAGGGGCAGTTTAACTGATAAAGTTACTTGAAAATGAAGAGTAGCTTAGCCTCCTGATATAGGTATTAGTATATTGTCGATTAGGAAAGGTTTGCAATTGCACGAACTTTAATTTGACACGGCCTCTAACACTGATCTAGAATCTCATATCGCCTTGAAGAGGTAAGAAATAAGAACTGCATTAAACGCGCGATGATCATCTTCTGTACGGCCGCATGCCAACTTTCCCACATCGCTGGTGTGATGCATAAACATTGCATGGTATGGTATTGTATCACGATATGTTATGATATGATATATGGAAAAGGGTAGAAAAGGCGAGTTGGTACGAATTCATATTGTCGCGGCACCGCAAGGACGAGGACGGAGATGAAGAAAGACAGAACAAATCCTCGCTAGCGACCGAGAAAATTTATTGGGACCAGTAATATATATAAAAAAATAAGAAAGCAAAATAATCGGAATAAAAATCACATGACATCCGCAGTCCGGTAATGATTACAGTACTCTAGCCAAGAAAGGCACTTGAAACCACCAAACGATTCAAACCGTATATCATAAAGATGCATTCTCAATGTAGTCCAACTCATCAAATAAGAACGGTGATGGCCCATGATCACACAGTTATCAGCTGATGAGCTGAATTTCTTATTCTAAAAAGCCTCTATAATCATATTAACTGTCTTGTGTAAGAGGGACAACTTAGTAGAGAGCTTCAGAATAATTTCGACCAGCTGAGGTTCTCTAACGTACGATACGTGAACACATAACACATTGTAATGCATGGAAAAAGTGGCGGAACAAATTAATTGCGCGACTGAGAAGTTCTTTACTTCAGAGACCCTAGCCTAAGGTGCAGGAGAATCTAATGCAGTTTTGTGAAACTTGCTGGGATATGGCTTTGTACTTTTTTTTTCTCCCGGAATAAGCCTAATCTATATTTTGCCTATTAATTGGTAATAATTTTCTTGCCCAATTGGGCACCCTGTATTCAAATAAACGTTATCACGGCTCTTGATTGCATCAAAATAGGTATAAGAGCAGGTACACAAGCCACTTATTGCACGTGTGCGCGAAGGTCACTACAAAACATTGCTACCGAGTATTTAACCGTATAGCCTTGTTGAAGACGCTTCTTATTCATCTTGCTGTTTCTCTCGCGTTTGAAATTCTTGGACTGGAAATTCGTGGTATTGGTGAGGCATCTGCTCTTTCTCAAAAATTTTGAACAGACTTTATCTCCGCATTAAGTGTGACGAGTCCGTTAATGGGTCCTATCCGCGGTTCCTGTTGCGTATCCTCGCTCAAGGATTTGTGCATCCGCGGAGTGTGAAATGGTCATTGTCGAGAAATGAATTGATTTATAAGTAAAAGAATGGTTGTATGAGGTAGATGATGAAAACGTGTCTTTGTGCAAAAATTCGTAGATGTGAAATAATTACCTAAATAATTAGAGCCAAAAACGTCAATTAGACGTCAAAATAACCGAGGACGTCGGTCGATATAGTGTGCAGACATCAAAACAGCCACGAACGTCGAAATTGTGCAAAATACACCAAAATTGTGCAAAAAAAAAGGGGGGGGGGGGGGACAGAAAAAGGTGATAAAAAGAAAAAAATAGGGAAAAGAAGCAAATGAGTAGAAAAGCGGCAAATCAGTGCAAAGAGTCGCAGGAAAGGCTTTCGCCTTACAGCACTTATGAGAGATCTAAGTGCCTCCAACGAAGTCTTGGCTTTGTTACATATTTCTTAATTTGCGCCTCTAACTATTACCTCGCGCTTAGTTATTCGGGTACATTTTGTCACGATTCAGATCTGTGTGTCGAAGTCGAAGCAGAGCAACGAGCTAGCTCATGGCCACTTGATGGAGCTATACCCGCACAATATTTTACTACTTCCTGCTGACGGAAATATAGTTTATCCTCCTCCTCGAGTACATTTGTAAGCTGCCACATTATGTGAGAGACCAGCCGACATACATGTAAATCCCCGCTTTAACCAATCTGTACCTACCTAGAGTTACTATATAGTCTTTGCCTGAGTTGCGTGAAGGTGCCGCATAAGCAACCAAGTTGTGCAGCGAAGCCATACGTCGTCTTTGCGGGAGCCGAGCATCCAGATTTGAAAGCAGTCGAGAAGGGATTACTTTGGCTGTCATAATCGAAAGAAGTCGACGTCGCTACAGCTCGCACACAGCGCGGCACGCCGTACCGATTACGGATGATGCAATACAGCCAGGGTGCCCGTCGGGTTGGCTTCAGGGTGCTACATGGTTGCTTAAGCCTATATTAACTCTATACCTACCAAGGGGCCGGCGATGCCTAGAGGCCTTACTTCCAATCAAAAGCTCCTGGAGGATTCCTATCACGCCCTCCCCCCAGAGGTGTTGCCTGAATCGGCAGCTCTCTGCTAACTGGGTCATGTGACATGTCACGCCACCAACCCGGTGACCCACCAATGCCGGGGCATGTCATCTGTCACCTGCCACCTGCCACCTACCGGAGCAATGCCCGTAGCGGGAAAACGGGCATGTCGCGTTAAAGCTGGCAATGCTCTCTATCGGCACTTTTGTCTTTTCTACAAAGCTTCACCAATTTAAACCATCGACTATTTGAGGGACGTCGCTTTATTATTCTTTTTAAAACCATACGGCTGAACGCGTTAGCTTATGTGTGTTGCTTTCGACGCCCCTGGCAGTCCTAAGGTTAGGAAGGCTGTTGGCGAGAGTTCCTCACTAAGTGGTAACCAAAGCTTGGCCCAGCAGCAAAACTTGTGGAATCTATACGTTTGATAAAAACTGCGCTTCATACACAAAAAAGACAAATTCTCTCAGTTGTTTGATTTCTCTTTTCAATATGACACCTCAATATACAAAACAGGTAAATATAGTGTGCTGAAATTGAATGCTGAAACTCGCCTCTATATCACCCCCGAACATCAGATATGTTATAATCGCGGCGCGTGCTGCCGCCACTGACACATTAACAATTTTATGTAGAATTCAATGGTATATTGTTAAGAATGGGCCCTCAAACGTTCAAATATTTCGCCCCGCTTTTGCCAATGTCGGTGCGATCGCATGTGACTATGAAGCCCCGCAGGCTCAGGAGCGAACATAATTGCCTACGTTAAGGCATTTTTAGGTTCTGCAGACATTAATTGAACATGCAAATAATGATCCCGACTGTTAGGTCCTTTCTGACCACATTGTTCCCGTCCAACGAACGCATCAGCTTGTACTCCTTCCGGTGGCAGCTATGCACCAGCGCTGTTCTGGAAAGAAAACTAGGCGGCCTTGAAATGTCGCACGGTTTCTCATGCGCAGAACTCCATGCTTCTAGCAAGTGCCTCTCTTTTACCTAAGGGGACAATGAAGGCGGCTATCGACTAGTAGCAAAAAATTAACGTCCCAAGCTGTAGTTGGAGAATTATCGTTTTCCATTTGCTATCCAAGAAATCTAGTATTCCATTTGTTATCCCAGAAATCTATACACGCCATTGGCAATATAACTAAAGTTGTTTCGTCCTGCGCTGGATCTACTAATTATACAAAAAAAAAATCGTCCAGCTGTTCGCTAAGAGCGAACTTCTCGACATCCGTGGTGCAGGTTCTCGCTTCTAAAAGAGTAAGCACAGCTACAGAGAGAAAGATTACGACACATTATAGGGAGGGAGGGGGAGAAAAGGAGGGCGGAAGGCAGGGATGTTAACCAGAAAGAATGAATTCCGGTTGGCTACCCTGCACTGGGGTAGGGGAATAGGGGATTAAAGGGGGAGGGTAGAAGAGGATAGGAGGTGAGAAAGTCACAGTCTGTCAATCAGGACGTCTCTCTTAAAAAGCGAAGGAGTGCCTTGTAGGCTTTGAACGCAGATGACTTTTGTGGCCATGGTCTTAAGATCTTCCCTTCCGTTAAGGGGTGAGCGTCCAGACGATCCAATGCAGTACGCAGCGTATGCCGTTCAGTTGCAAAAGCAGGGCAATCACAAAGGAGGTGCTCAATTGTTTCATCAACGCCACATCGTTCACAAGCAGGGCTGTCAGCCATCCCGATCAGGAAGGCGTATTTGTTTGCGAATGCAACGGAATTCGGACTTCCAGTGCAAATTCCGTCAACGAGAGCCGACGCAGCGAGCGGGCTTCGCTGTTTGGCCGTGGAGCTGACACATTCAGCGTGGAACACCGGAGAGTTCTCCAACCGTCGCCTCAAGGCATTAGACCCCGGACTACGCCTGCGTATTCCCCACCACACAACACGTCGTGAAACAACGTTACTGTGCCGCCTATGGCGACATATTATAAAAGAGCACTGAACAAGGGTTGAGGTGACCGAAGACAAGTCCCCTTGTTTAAACGTTGTTTCGTCCTCCTTGACCCTTGTTCAGTGCTTTTTCATGCTAAGCACAACTATGCCGCGGGCTGTGCTTGTACAGTTGACGAAGTCATCTCCCTGGCAAGTATGGACTGTATACGCCATTCGAAGGCAGGAGTCCCCCTGAGTGTTAGTCCGGCAGTGCCAAGCCAGCGGCAACGGCAGGAGCCGGCGGCCTTCACGCTGGGTATTGGCCGCTCTACCTATACATCCCTGACACAAGGTAGCGGCCAGCAAGTGTTCCCCCCGTGCCTTCCACGCTCTCTCTCCCGAAGCCGTCGAGCGCAGCGCATGTCTCTGTGCGTCCAGCCAAGCGAGGCGCGCGCTCACAGACACCGGTCTCCGCTCAAAAACCTGTCTAATGACTGCCGGTCTGTGTCTCTCTGCCAACGCTTCTGTAACCATCTGTCTCTCGCTGCTGCTTCTTGGGGCGGCGACCGAAAGGAAAAACCAGAGGGAGGGGCTGGTAGACCAACTCTCTTATTTACACGCCTTTTTTGTTTTTCTTTCTCTTCCTTCTTTCTCTTCACCTCCCGCCTTTGAGCTCTAAACCAATGGCGCGGTCGGCTGCTTAGACTTGTAAATATTTCTGGCATCTTCCCGCCTCTTGCGAACCTCCCTCGCCCTAGGCGCTGCTCGCCCCGGGCGCGTTTTAAGCCCTTCAAACAAGCCTACTGAAGCACTGAATCAAAAGCAGAAGCAAGAAAAGCGGACCAGCTCAGCAGCAGGAGGGCAGAGGCGGAAGGCACGTCAGCGCGAAAGCAATGAATCTCTTCGCGCACACATTGGCGCCCTCGGAAGAAAGATGGTTGTAGCGCGCGCGGCGTGGCGTCCAGAAGAAATCTGCAACCCGTCCGCTAAAGGAAACGAAAGAGTTGAGGGCGGTTGAGGGCGAGGCAGGGGTGGAGAACGACGAACGGATTGCGACGCCGGGGAGTTCGTTGTCAGTCAGCGGCTCCGGGAGGCGCCATGAGGCAGGAAAAGATGCGAGACTCATTCGTCGCCGAATTGGGTGTTCGTTGGTGACCGTATGCTTATTGAAGAGTATTATCGCCTGGCAAAAATCTTCCTCAACATGTCATACCAGCACCTACCATCAGACCTCCAGCCCTGCACCATATGCTTAGTCTCGTTTGTCTTCGAGTGAAATTGTCCGCGTTGCAACTCAACAGCATATTGTCACCTCACGAAGGTGGTGACAGCCGACACAGACGCGACCATGAGACGCTGCAAACAAGAAGGCTTGCGTAAAGCTTAATCTTTCGTATCCTAGCGGCCACATATGGTGCCAGAAAGAAGGACCACTTTACTGATCGCATACCAGTTATGAAGCTGGGAAGTAACAATATTGTTTCCAGGTCTCTTCTGTTGTGACAACAAACGCAGATGTTATCGCGCGGCTTAACTTCTGCTATGTGATCAACAACCTATACTTTCTATACTTTCTGGCCTATATGTGCTCGTTGGTATACAAAGAGAGACTGCCAGCTTGGCACACTTACGTCCACACACAGGAAAACCCGCAACGGTGGTTTGAAGTGCAAAACGACGGAAAGTGAGTGAAAGGTGAGTGAAAAACGACGAAAGTACATGCCATCGTAATTCTGAGTTCTCAGGGGTTGTACGATGGTCATGTACTTCTAACGATATCAACGGAGGGAGAGAAATTGTTCTGTTCTGGCTAGCTAGGGGCTCTGAGAGTGAAAAAAATACTACCTCACTTTATATTTCATAGTGCTTTGTTCCAAAGCGTTAGAACATGTTTAGGTGCCGACACTGCGCGCGGCGGCGCAACCAAATCTTGTTCGCCGTTCCGTGTACTTCTCTCCGACGCGGACAGATGGCGCCACGCGACGGAGACTTTTAAAGTTGCCCAACTGAGGCGGTCGTACCGCAGGTGTAGCGGGATCGTTCGGTGCCGTGACGACTACGTGTGCTTCGTTAAGCGCGTCAAGACACAAAATGATTTAAACTGATCTCCACAGTGAATCATTTCGGGCTACTTCGTGTTCTGCTCGCTCTGACTGTATGAATCGACCCGTGATCCTACGAACTCGCTATCGAAATGCGTTCATTGCAAACTTTTTTTTTTTTTTTCGTTCATCCGCACGACTGCTGAGGACATAGTCAACTATGTCAGGTCCTAAATATAAAAGGTCGGCTTCAACGCGCATGCATGGTTCCATATTTGGGCCAAAGAGCCTATGCGTAAATTCAATGTATTGGGCCATTTAATGCACCAACTATGTGAGATGATGACTCCCGCCATGTAGAGAGCATGGTTAACTTCGGCCAATTGAGGTTATTTAATGTGTATAGAAACTCCAATGGCGTTTCCTCATTTCGCCAGCATCAGAGATGCTGCCTCCAGATTCAGTAATCGAACCCAATGCTCTTGTGGGGTGTAGGACGCCTCCGCCGAAAGGAAATAAAGAGTGGATTTGTGAAGTTTTAGTGGCTACTGGAGTCCACTTTAAGTTATGCAACAAGCGAATGGTTAGTGGAAATTCCCTTGTCGTTCATTTTGCTAAGTTCATCTTTTACGTCAACACCGACGATGCTGAGCTGCTGTCTACCTAACGGAAGGCCGGCGCACACGAGGGCTGCTCTTGGGCAGCTTCTGACGTTAGGCGATGGCTGTGAAGGCAACGCAGCTGGTTGACAGGAATTCAGTGTGCTGCTACAGAAAATATACACATTCCAAACATGACCAGGTGTCGGACTTCACACATCCAGACGTGTCAAATGACTTAGCGAGCGGTTAAAGTAGCCTGACACGGAGACAAGTTATGCAAGCGGGCTTCTTCATTTTGTCACTTTTGTTTTATTTTTTTCTCGGAAGTGGCCGCAAAATAAATACCGAGACCGGCTCCTGTCGGCAGCCGGGCAGCGCACCGCGCATATCCAAGGTCGTGTAGCCAGCACCAACGATGAAGCTGCGAAGTTATGGCTGCTCCGAAGAGTCAGGGTGCTTCAAAAGAGCGCTTCAAAAGAAGCCGTGACAGACGCCGTCTTCTCGCACCTCCATTTGTGGGCAGAGCGGCCTTATCTCGACGGGAGTTCAATACACTTCGCGATGGGTTACGCTATGTACTGCTGAAGAAGAGGGCATTCGAGATTTATCGTCTTCCTCAGAGGTCGACCTTCTCGAACTACAAGCGTCAGCAGTATACCGAGATCCAAACACGCTCCGATGTTTCGACGTCCTCCTCTTGCTTGTCGCGAAGGGACCCTCTCGCCACGGCGCAAGAGTTCGTATTTGTTTGCGATTAGTACGATACTTAATATAGTGCACTAGCTATGGAAGAGTCTCTGAGCTTCTTCTTCGCTTACTTCGTTTCTTCACTAGAAGAGGTCGTAACGCAGACAGTCCTGATTATATGGTGATCTTGCCGTTGTTCTGCTGAAGGAAGGCTTCGATTCATTAAAGTTCACTAAGATGTTCTCGTTTCCTACACGGTGGTGAGTTTATTGGTTTGAGGTAAATATTTTCATATGTGAAGCCAACAGAAGAAATAAAATTGCAGAAGCATAATAAAATCGCACCGTGAAAATGCGCAAATGCATTCCAACCGATTGCCCATCAGAAGGGCAGAAAGTCCCTGTATTCTCTACAGAGGCTTTTTATACCGTAGCTCCAATTTTCTCTCTAAAACTACCAAGGTCATTCATTTGCGCGTTTGACCTTCAGCCGCCGGAACTATCTATAGCGCCAGCGCTGCCACTCCGTCTTCCTCGTCCGCAGCACTGCCCGGGTACAGTGAACTTTCTAGTTCACTGTAGCCCGGGGTCACCGAGCTATCGTCCCGACCGTGGACACGAAGGCTCTCCGTTGTTGTATAACGTAACTAATCCTAACCGGGAAAAGGAGGGGGGTAACAACTGCTTCGCCGGGAATCGGTTGCTCAGTCTCGCCATGAATGAGGTGCGTGCCAGTCCGAATGCGTCAACGCTTCGGTGCAGGCATCAGGCAGAACCTGGTCCTTTATCCACTATATCTCGCCGAAGAGCAGCGGCGAAGAGAAAGGTCAAGCAAAGACCGACGAATAGCGAGAAGCTCGTAGAGAAGAAACGCCAGTACGCTCGGATAACTATGTCTAACCGGGATAAATATCAGCAATTTGTTTCTGTTTGGTTATCAACTATGCTTCTTGCTGTTAGGTGCCTCGATGTCTCAGTGGCGTTGGGGACCGGTTACCGATCCGAAGGACGCGGGATTGAATCCCAGCCGCAGAAACTACGCGGGAGGAAAGCATAAAACGTTCGTGTGGTGTGCGATGAGGAGAAACGGCTCTTCCTTTAGAAATAGGGGAACGAAGCCTTGGTCACACATTTTGAGCCCACGACAATAATGGCCATTAGGCCTATACTGCTAATCATTATTGCGTCTTACGGATAACCAACATCCGCACACCCGAAGCAGGAAAACTTTTTCCCGGAGGACTGCAGTTGAAGTTTTGGTCACTGTTCCTTGATGTCTTCATCCTCCAGTTTGGATGCTTGTAAGTGCGATATGCATCTTTCGAGACCGGAGGATGCTCAAATGATGGAGGCTTCACACACCAACGCCAACTCGGGGCGCATTTTGAGACAATGGGTTTTCTGTATGATAACACTGAGTGCAATGGATGAGCGCTGCTTTGTGAACATGTCGTGATGGAAGAGCATACGGATTAATTTTGACACTTTGGGACTAACGTGCACTGATACCGCACATCTTATGAAGTGTCAGTTATGCCATTGACGACATATGTCGCTACTTTACCGTAGTTATCTTATACCCCTGTCACACGGACAGTTTCGATCCTTATTGAACTCGATCTGCATTCAACTCAAGGCAGATCGAGGTTTTCACACGGCAACTTTCATGTGCAATCGAGCTCAATCCAGCTTGACTTCAAGCTGCTTCCTCAAGCAGCCTTGAGATATCAAGCACACTCAAAAGCGGTCGTTGATACCCTCTCTCTTTCTCAATGCCATTCAAAACGCCCGTGTAGCACGGGACGCTTCTATCCTTCTTGAAAACCTCAATGCAGATCGAGTTCAACGAGGATCGAAAGTGACCGTGTGACAGAGGTATTACTGACTTTGCGGTTAAGACCGTCTTCTGAATTAGTGTTGCGTCTTTTGACAGCTGTTGGTACAGCTTCACATGTGTGTGCAGTGAAGCTTAGGCGCCTCTCTAGGGCTTCGCTATTCGCACACCCCAAATAGTAAATATTCTCGCAGATAGTCGCTATCATTGTAGAATATTCGACGCTATAGTGGTATATTCTTATCAAATACTCAGACACGAGCGTCGAATTAGTTGCGTTCAGTCATGCTGCAGCTGGTTCGCACCTCGCAGTCTTGGTTCAGAAACAGTCAGAAACCAGTACGAATATTTGATTCGTATTTAATTCAGTTCTATCCCCATCCAAATCGTGTTCGACTTAGTTTCTGACTGTTTACTGCATAACAGGTGAACCCAGAGTTTGAAGTGCAAACCAGCTGCAGCATGACTGAATGCAATAAATTCGGGTCGAGTTTTCGGCACTGCAAACATTGCTGGTGTAGAATCACTGCGACGAATCGTCTCTGCAGTGGAGTCCACAACACACGGTCCCGGGAGATTCTATTAAATGGCTACTCACGTTTATGGAGGGCCCCACTCAGAGAGCGCCAAAATATATTATAATGCTAGCAAATGCAAACAGCCGTACCCAACCCTTTAATTCCACTAGGAAAGAAGTGATTCAAAAACAATTAAAAGCTTGAAATCTCTTTTCCAGTGATGTTGGCAGTTGTTTGCTATTGGTCGTTTTTATCTTCTCGAAACTTATCGGCCACATCTTTTCTCTCTTCATTTCGATGTCCTTCCTGACGGACATGTCACTGCAGCTGCCGGAGCTTAGCGGGTCACCAACCTGCCTTGTCTCGTGCCGCCAAGATGCTGTAATGAACGACGCCGCGCCTATCTCTCGCTCTATAGAGGCTCTAGAGGATCCTCCTCCGATGGCGTTGAGCGCGACATCTGCCCCGGGAGTGATTCACGCATGCATCGCGCGCCGGCAGTGGCAGCCGCCGTCCCGTAACAGAAACGGCAGCGCGTCTTTAGAAACCGTCCCTTCTGCCTGGCCAGCGGCTGTCTGTACATCTTTCTTTCTTTCCTTTCTTCCCTTTTCCTTTGTTTCTTTCTTTTCCCCCTGCGCCAAAAATACAAGATGTCACGATGGTTAGGAAAGAACAGGGAGACGTAAGGGTGAGATGGAAGGGGAGAGGAGTGTTGTGAAGCGGCCATAGCAATCCTCAGCGTGTAATGAAACGGAAGATGGGTCGCCGCGATGCTTTGCCCCAGACGACGCATCTCACTCCGCAACCCAGCAACGACGACAACGACGTTGATAGACGAGCTTCTGAAACCTGTCTTATTTATTCTTCTTATTTCTCCTCTTCAACGCATCTCTGCTGTCTTAGTAAGCGGCCCCAATGCCGCAGGTAGAGGTCGTCGGTGACAGATCAGGCCTCTTGAATACGCCTGGATCCCTGTGCGGCCTGATGGGACGACAAAAATGGCTCCTTTTCTCAGTCACCTGCTCCAATAATACCTGTTGGAACGGCAGAACGCGCTAGTGCAGCTTTCACGGTCGTCGCGGTGCCATCGATCTCGCCTTTTAGGTCCTGTATGGAGCAGGATAGATGGTTTAGAGAGCGAGGGCCGGTCATTCCATGTTTGGTTGTTGTTATTTTTATTTTATTTATAGTTACAGCTCTATAGTGGACTTCATTCAGCATGGAGAGAGCCGTCGGTATATGCCGTAGCAGGAAACTCCTGATAGCTGCTGGCCAGGGGAACCTTTATATGTAATGTTATTCATGCGAACCAAAACCGCGTTATCCAGTTGGACGCTCTCTCTTGTAGGATTGGAAAAGGAGATTGCCCTTTCTGCACTTTTCTACCTGTAGGTGGCAGGTGGCATTGCAGACGCTGCAAACAACATCGGCGCAAAATTCAATAGCGAGCCAACCAGAGCGAATGCTCTATACGGCGCCCCTTTGAAACTTGGTCTCGTCATAATTTTAGTTTTGTCATGACGCGAAACAATGGCAACGGGCATTTGCATGGCGACATGGGAGACGCCTCTCTCTTTCATCGCGACAGGGGAAGGCAACCGACGGCGTTCCAGCTTCGTGAACGTCCGTCTGTCCGCCTAGGCTGATCCTATACGCATGCAGAGCAGTAAGGCAACCTGCAGAATTGAAAGGTTCCCAGAATAGTTTAACCTGCGCTCGGGTGAAAGAGCCAGCACATCAGAGTTGGAAGCGGCACTCCAACAGCAATCTGACTCTCGGCATTATCCCGGCTCTGTGCCCAACGCTTTGTTTAGTTCCAATCCAAATGCGCGATATTCGTGAAGAAAAAAAAAAAAAAAAAGCAATACAATACGCAACCTAACAAACAATCAAGCACGCAGAACGAATGTACCTAATACGCCTTCAATACTCGATCCCGGTGAATGGCCTTTGCATTGTTGCCAAAGAAAACAGCAACAAAAATTAATATTTCGATAGAAGCCGACGGCTTTAACGCGCATTTCTTCATTATGAGTTCTCGCTCAGTCGTTTTCATTCTTCAGTTCGTCACGCGTGAAGCAGCGCTGGACAAGCTAACACCTCGACTCGCATGCAACAGCCGCTGTCATTCTCCGCGCTCGATCGGCGCCCTCTCTCCGCTAGCTGCAATCGTCGCCGCCGCCTCGGCCAAGCCTTCACATCTCTCCATCCGACCTCTAAAGCGCCCTTCCACCTCTTTCCTCCACTTTTCTTTTCTTTATTTCTATTTACGAAGCCGCAGCATGGCGTTCGACCTCGCGATTTAATTTCGCGCTCTGGGCGGAACAAAAAGAAAAGCTACAAGAAAAAGGGGCAAGCAGCAAGCCGCCTCGTTCAGCCCAAAGCAATGCGCCGCATCTCACAAGGAGCCGCATGCGCCGTCGCGGCGGCAATAACACCGTAATCGGTCGGGCCCTCTCTTCTGCTCTTCCAAACTCACTGTTTTTCTTTCCTTGTTCAAAGTGCTCCGGCTCAAACTGCAAGTAAGGAGCTTTAACTGCAAGGCCTTCCCAACGCCCCCTGATATACTCCGTCAGCTCATCTCGGGGCACCCAGGGGGAGTTGTTCCTATTTTCATACCATTGGCGCACGCTTGAGTCTTCTCCGGCGACGACGAAGGCCCCGCGAGTCTGCTGCTGCTGCTGCTGCTGCTGCTGCTGCTGCTGCTGCCACAGCAGGCAGCGCCGCCGCCGCGCGAGCTCTCGGTTCAACTCCTTCGAGGTATTTTATTCGCCGAACCCATGCGTGCCAATCTCGCCACTTTCGGCGCGAGCGCGCTTGCCTTCGATATATACGGGTTGCTGCTGCTCTTCAGATTGCGCCGTGCCGCCGTCGGGCCTTACTTTGTTGCCTGGTGATTTGTTTTCACCCGCCGTTTTTCTTTCAATAGTCTCCTCCTCCTTCGTCCTTGGCTTTCAAAGCACATTGTCATCTCCACGCGCCCCGCTTCCCTGCCTTGTCTCTTCGATGCCTTTGTTTTCTAATCCGCGCCGGTCTTGACGTTGTGTCGTCGTCAACGCGGCCACATTTTATATTGAGAGCCAGTGCAGCGAAGTAGCTGGGGGAAGCTGGTGGTTTCACCTATATACAGAACAGCGCCGACAGCGCGTGTTCCAAAGGGAGCATGTTTAACGCATCTGCGGGCGTCTGAATGCTTACCTTTAATTTTTTTCGGCGTTTGGTTTAGCTCAATTTCATGGTTTAGTCGGCATCTATACCATATAACCTGCGCGATAATAATATCGACGAAAATCGAAACAATCCCTATAAAACATTACTACCTTTTGCTTCGCCAGCTGAGTGCAAGATTGTACAGTTCTTTGTGGGAGCATTTCAGCTAATTACATAGCTATTTCTACCCCTAATAGATAAAGATTAAACCTAGCAATAGTCTCACATACAAACATGCGTAATTAATTGTATCCACCATTCATGCATTGCGCCAAAATGATCCGATAGCCAACAAGCGTACTCCGTGCTCCAGGATCTGTCGATCAAGTCAAAACGTATAAGCAGTGTTCTTTTGGAGCAAGAAATGACGATTTTATATTTATTTGAATAACATTTTGTGCTCTGGCAATCGTTTAAAATTAGTAACATGGGCATCCCAGCAAGTAAGCACTTGAAAACGCCACGCCTAAATATTTATAAACAGATTGCTTGTCAACAATATCAGCAGTTAAACAAAACAAAAACGGTTTATATTTTATTTCCTCTTCGTGAAGGACAGATGGACATATTTCTTTAATTACTTGCATTTTACACTTCTTCCAACACAGAAAAAGGGGAAAAATATTGAGGCAATATTTTTGTTATCTATGATTTAAAACATTGCAGGCACTTCTGAATGCCTCCTAGGCATTTCTGGGCTTTGTTGAGGAAAGGAACTGAAAAGTTGCTTGAGGAAAACGGTTGTTTAATATTTTCAATACGGTCAGAAATGGGTGTTTTCCGATTTTAACCGATTACGTAACTTTTATTTCTACTGGCGGATGTTTACCTAGGTTTTTCGGTTAAAACCACAAAGTAGAAGGCATAAACATAAGCTAACTCCACACCAAAATTTGTACCTCACGTACGGCTGAGCTTGCCAACTATATCATCTATGGAGACTCGAAGAGTGATTTAAATGTTTTTTTCTGACTTCATCCGCGAGCTTAATTAACCCGTACATGTCGTTATTGTAGCGATTCCACTTGAAGCTAGTGGTCTGTTTTATATATTTATTGATGCTGTTTTTCCAAACTTGGTAGTGTGTGTTACCTTAATGCCTTCCCGTCCTTCTCTTTCTCTCTGCTAGTTATGCTGGAGGTGAAGGAATCCTGGGGTTTCGGCAGCAGTCAGGGTTAGCACTGCATTGTGCTGGCGCTCTTAACTGCTGACACTGTAACCATGGCGCGGACATTTTATTGTTTCCTATTTTAATCTAATTCTACAGCATTTCCTGTGCTTTTAGTCGCCTCCTTGCATGGCTAATCACATAATCAGCGCTGAAAAGGGACAGTAAACATGAAGTTCGTTCGATAGTTTTATCCTGTGAAATTACGTACTACTCACTTACTACAATGAGCGTCATTATTGAAAGAGATAAGGATTTTTATGCCCAAGAGGAAAAGAAAACAACGATTTCATCTTCACCTTTTGGATTCCACGTACCGAGAAACAGGGGCTGCAAAATTCCATGATTCTCAAAACGCATCAGAATCCCGGCCTCGGCGGCTGCGTTTCGATGGAGGCGAAACGAAGTAGCGTCCGTGTGCTGTGCGATGTCAGCGCACGTTAAAGATCCCCAGGTGGTCGAAATTACTCCGTAGCCCTCCACTACGGCCCCCCTTTCTCTCTATCCACTTTCACTCCCACCTTCATCCCTTCCCCCACGGCGCGGTTCAGGTGTCCACAGAGCAAGTGTGACAGATACTGCGCCTTTCCCTTCCTATGAACCGACCAACCGACCAACCAACAACAAAAGTCTTTTAGTGTATACCGATACTGGTCCCTTAAAGGCAAAGCGCTTGAGTAAACATATTTGCGTCACAATGCCATTCGTTGGAATGACAAATGTTTTCCCGGACTGCATAGAAAATGCTTGAAAATCGCAGTAACTATAAGCATCCTCGCAAAATGTATAGACTGCTCACAGTATCTGCAGGAAAGAACTTGTATATTCTTGTAACACGAGCATACTCCTCTAACTTCGTATCACTAAGTATATCTGTCTTGTACTGTAAGCCTGCTTGACGTTTCCAGTTAATGTAGGCTTCTAATAAGGAGCAAAAATAAAAGCATGCTAGAGTAATACTCAGCGTTACTAGCTGGTTCTAGTAACGTTGACTAATACTGGAGTGATGCTGGCAAGGGCAAAGCCTCGGGAAAGTATAAAAGCGACCGTTGTTCTCCATCCCCTAGCGAGTCTTTTCTTGTCCCTTGAGCTATAAATATTTAAACCTTCATATTTAAATATATGCCTAAACTCACTGAAGTGCAAGGAGAAGCGACAGCTACACACACAAAAAAAAAAGGGGGGGGGGGGGGGGGGCTAGTGAAAAAATCTATACGAGTCACAATAACCTCATACAAATTCTCATACTAAACTCATACTAAATTCGTACAAATCTCGTATACTATGATACAAATCTCATTCAGCGTATGAGATACACGAGATTGTATGACATTTGTGTGAGTTTAGTATGAGAAATTTGCATGAGGTTATTGTGACTCATACGGCTTTTTTCACCAGGGGGGGGGGGGGGGGGGAGAGAAAAGAAAAAAAAATAGAATAGATGTTAATTATACGACGAACTTTGTCTTCAGCACAGATGGTGACCGCTGCCCTACATATAGCCGCCTCGTGATTCCTTCGATATACGCTCACATCAGATGTGGAACGGGCATGCCAAAGAATAGGGTGCGCGTCAAAGGAAGGTCTCTGCGTCGAACCGCAACCGCGTCGAGTTGTTCAGGACGTGTTTATAGCCGACCTGGCGCAGGTACACACGGTGCCACACGGCAGCGTCGTTCCAGGACGTGTCTGGCGCCGACGCTGACAAGCGATGGGGAGCGGCGCCTGATTGGACGTGTCCATCACGTTGACCCAGATGAGACGCCGGCGACGATGGCGGCAACTGCATGCAGGCGCCGTTCGCCATCAAGCTGTGGCCAGCTTCGGTGCCGAGCAGCGCGACGTCTTCGCGTTGCGCCCAGAAAAGGGAGGAATGTATAGTGGACGGAGGAGGGAGGGTGCAGTCTGTGTGGGCCGTGGGCGTTGACGTCACCAGCCGTCAGGCTCTGGGGGGGTTCGTAAATGTCCCAAAGTACCCACGGGAGTTGGACGAGTCGGCAGATACTTGTACTGGCTTATTCAGTCGCACTCTTCAGCCATCGAGCTTCAGACCGACTCCGCAAGCTACAAAAATATCTGGTATGAAAACGAATTGAACAAGGGTAAATAGGGTACGCCTCAGTTCGCAGATGAGCCAACGTTTCGACAAGTGTACTTGTCTTCGTCTAGCAATGGGAGAGTTATGCGAATCGGCCGAAATGCGTACTGTACCACACCGATAGCCGGCGGAAAGCCGAGCTTTACAGTTATAGACCTGATCTGCGACACATATTACGCTTTGTCGTTGGTAATATAGTCATTATTAAGTGCAACCAGATTCATTTGGTCATGTGATTATAAAGCTGCTGTTCATAATCTGACCCAACCCCGACCTTTAAGGCGCGTACCCAAAGCTGGAAAATTGAGTGAATATGCCTGCTAATAGACTACGGTAGCGCTGCCATACAGGTAACCAGCGAGCTCTCGCGCTCCTATGAATTCCAGGAACGGCACCGCGGAGCTTTTTATCGCGGTTACGCAGATTAACTGAGGTCGACTGCTGCCTTCAAATTATTGGGCAATTCGGTGCCTGCTGGGGATCTGAAACTGGAATCAAAGGGACTCATGCAGCAATTGCGACTGGAAAGTTCGTATTGCGTCAAGGCCTGCGAGTCTAGCTTCCCATACATACTATTTTCTTCATTGCAACTTCTCCAAACCTGGCATTACGTCAACGCGACTTTCAGCGAAATTGCAGTGGTAATCATGAGCAGCTTCAATTCTGAAATCGATCGTTCCTTCCAATGTTGCAATGCCTCGGCAGGAACCGTATGCCACGCACAGCCTGAAATGGGGACTTGGGTATTTAATCAAAGCCGTGCACTGGACTGAATCGTCACGCCAGTGGAAGGCCGATTATCTGAGCAAACGAAACGATGTCGTGACTCGTGACAGCCCGCCTTACGAAGATTTACAAGCGCGCTTTGCAAAGCTTGGAAATGGCCTGAACCTCTTTTGCGGCCATGATTAGTCCAGTTTGACGCTTCAGCCGTATGCCGTATGCTAAGGAGCATGTGTGATATAATAGAAGCAGTAATTAACGATCAGTGATTAAGAGAGTAGCAAAGAACATGTACGCGAACTAGCATCCGCAGGGGTAGCCGCAGACGCTAGCCATTCGTGCTGTAGTGTCGTATATATTTAAAGGTCGAGCCTGTTTCTTTACGGTTGGTTCGTTTCCATATATGTTTCACAGCAACCAAAATAGGCAATTTCTCCTCTGAAAGGTGAAAGTGATCTTCGGGATATTTATCAGTCTCTTGGTTTATTATGATTTGATGGTGCGCAGAAACACTATGATGCTCAGGGACAACACACACACACACACACACACACACACACACACACACACACACACACACACACACACACACACACACACACACACACACACACACACACACACACACACACACACACACACACACACACACACACACACACACACACACACACACACACACACACACACACACACACACACACACACACACACACACACACACACACACACACACACACACACACACACACACACACACACACACACACACACACACACACACACACACACACACACACACACACACACACACACACACACACACACACACACACACACACACACACACACACACACACACACACACACACACACACACACACACACACACACACACACACACACACACACACACACACACACACACACACACACACACACACACACACACACACACACACACACACACACACACACACACACACACACACACACACACACACACACACACACACACACACACACACACACACACACACACACACACACACACACACACACACACACACACACACACACACACACACACACACACACACACACACACACACACACACACACACACACACACACACACACACACACACACACACACACACACACACACACACACACACACACACACACACACACACACACACACACACACACACACATGCGCACATGCGCACGCGTACACTCAAGCGCCACGAACATTCACAGCTGACCACCTCCAACACGATCATCATTCCGTGCGCTCTAAATTTCTTCGCGTTTGCCTCCGTTGAAGACTGGTCCGCTGTACACACACGCATGGCGCCGAGATCAAATGTCGAGATCAAAGCACGGCTGACGTGAGGCAGCCATTGGCGCGGAATGCGCCCCCGTCTTTGTGACGCGCACTCCGAGCCAAGCCAACCTGATCACAGGCGAGCCACTGCAGCATCGAGGGGTCAGGCCACGCGAGTGGACGCGGTCACGCCGCCTCCGCCCTGGTATTATGCGCCGTTTTAGGGTCACTTTAGCGGCAGTCGCTACCGGCACGAAAAGCCGCTGGTTGTTGCCGCTTACGACGACGTCTTGCTCTGGACGGGTTGATCCACATATCGGGCCGCGGTCACGTTCCAGATATCAAGGTCGCCTGTCTATAAGTATAACAAGAACGACGTGCGCGGTCGGACAGGTCAGCGGGAGCAGAGGTCAGCATTGCGTATCTACTTTCCTCGAGTTGAGCGCATTCTGGGGGGCACGTTGGACATACACTGAAGGGTTAAGCGCAGAGCCTGCAGCGCAAATTTAGAAAGTATAAACGCGAGAAAAGCTGCGTGTATGACGCGTATAATGGAGAAGTACACGAGGGATAAACTCCAATGTCTGCGCATTTTCAACTGAGCCTAGCTAAGTTATTTTTGAAAAATACTTATATGTGTTTTACGTAAGCGAAAAGTAACGGAAATTTAGACTAAGAACGTAGCTAATTTTTCCTTCCGTAAGTGAAGACACCGTCGTGGCAGGCCTCACCAAATCAATGCGAGAAACCAAACGCGCGCTTGAGGAAGACACACATTTAAAAATAGTGAAAAATATAGAACTTCGGCGTTTGTAAGACGTGCAACGCTCGTGCCTAGTGACGAAGCTGATAATGAATAAAAAATCAAACGTTTCAAGTGCTTTGAGCAAGCTGATGTTCAAATTATTTAAATTATTTTTTCTTTAAATATCGCAGCTTGTGAGACGAAGGTAACCTCTTTTTGATTTAGATGAAAATATACTAGGGACAGAAACGAGAAATGTGAGACGTCGACGTCGTCTGTACACAACTAGGAGAAAAATAAGTTAACAATAAAGTTAACAATATCCACACATCAATTATTGAATACATCACAAATCTATATACAAGCTAGTATTGTCGCATTTCTTTTTTAATGTACCTGCGAATACTTAGTCAGATTTAATTTTCTCGAGATCTTTCTTGAGTAAAACGCATTAAGGCCCTTGATAAATATGTTAGCACTGAAAAAGGTTAGTTTGGTTGTCTGCGGATGCAATTTGTTTTGGAGTACTTTCGCAATGAACGACTGCTTGAAGAGTGAGCAAAAAATCTCTTATTTCTTGCTTCAGGTGCTTTTATATTAATCTCTAAATGAAGTTCTTTCACTCTGATGGTGCATTTAGAATATTCTCCATATTTATCTTTACGAGTAGACCAATAGCCAATGCGGGCGAGTGCAGCCTGTTAATCTCCCCTGCTGGTTATGTGCATTTCAAAGTGAAAATTTGTTAGTAATTTATCGCGCAAAGCACGATTGTTGTGAGCGTTTTGAAGAGGCCATGCATAAATCTGTCTTCCTGAAAGCTTCTCCAATGTTTATGTCACTCTCTGAAATCACTTTTTCTTTTTTCATTTAGTTTCCGTTACCGTTGCTGCGAAGAACTTCGAGGCGGTAAAGCATTCTCATTTATTCAGCATTCTGATTTATTAAGAGGACTCAGTGGGTTATGGCAGCCGCACAGAAATAAACTTGTTTCACGTCCTTCGTCCCTTCCTTCGTTCTAGGCCCCAAAACAGTTTTATCACATTTCAGAAAATTCAACTCAACTTGTTTTCGGAATTCTTTTGAGTAAAGGTCTCGAACAACGTCCTGATTCTGTTTTGCTTTTATCTCTCTATTCACCTCTGAGCAACCCAATTCAAATTTACTCTTGGCTTTTTTTTTCTTCCTTTTTTGAAAGAATGTTTCTTTTCAGAGCGGCGCAGCGCTCTAGCGAGCTGGTCGAGTGCTTCTGGTCGTCTTCGTTCGTCGTTCGATTCGGCGAGCCGTCTCTGTCGTGGCACCTCCCGTTTATCTGCCGTGTTCCGTCCCTTGGCGGCGTCCCCAACGCGAAAGAGAGTAAACTGTCGCAGCGCCGCTGTTAGCATCGTATTAGATTGGCTGCGACAACTGGCCAACATCTTTCATGTCAATTCCGAACGGTCCCCGTGATTTATCCATTTCCTTTCGGCCCCTCTCCCCTTTTCCTTCGCCTTCCTACTCTGCGCAATTTCCTCTCCCTTCCTATGAACTGCGTCTTCGTGGACCGACCCCTCCACCCCCACCTCTCGCATTCCTCGTTCCGCAACGTTTCTTCGATGTTGACCTAGTTTCCGTTTGTCATCCCGCTTCCCCCACTCCTCTTCTCCAACCGCGCCATCTTCACGCACCGTGCAGCGTGGTTTCATTTATTGCTTCTTTTTTGTTGATATTGGTGTTTACGCGAGCTTTTCCGTCCCTTTCTCAAGACCGTGAACAGCCAGCCGTCGACTCCGTTCTCTGTCGCGGGCTCGTGTGCTTTTCCGCTCTTTGTGCAGGCAATGAGTGTCATTGTAGATGACTGCACGCCCTATTCACTTTACCGACGCTCGAGGTCGGGCCGCTTCGTCTCGCGCGTTGTACCCAGGTATTTCAGTACGTGAAAGCTGCAATGGTAACTTGAAAAACAAGAAAGTTCGCAGCGAAGCGGTCACATAGTTTGCAGCGCAAGAGTATTTTGGGAAAGTCAGGTGCTTTCTACACATGCGCATGAGGGCCAGGTACCCGGCTACCACGGTTTATGTCAGTGCCAGATGGTCTATAGCCAGTCCGTCTCCCCGGTGCTAAAACCAATTTTTAGCAGATATTCTCATTCAGCTGCTATTCATGACTAGCAGCTTATCTTCGCTCAAGGAGCAAGTATATAACACTTGCATCTTACCGGTACTCGCCTATGGGGCTGAAACGTGAAAGCTAATAAAAGGGTTCTACTTATGTTGAGGGTAATGCAGAGCGCTATTGAACGGAAAATGGTGGGTGTAACGTTAAGCGATAGGAAGCGTGTAGAGTGAGTCAGAGAAATAACTCAAGTTAGTGACATTCTAGCGTAAATCAACAAGAAGAAATGGGCATGGCCAGGACATGTACGGCGAAGAGAGGATAACCGATGGTCGCTATGGGTACCAAATCGGATTCCAAGGGTAGGAAATCGTAGAAGGGGCGGCTGAAGGTTAGGTGAGTGGATGAAGTTAAAAAGGTTGCAGAGGTTAAGTGGATGCAGCTAGCGCAGCTAGGACCGGATTAATTGGGGTAATGTGGGGAGAAAACTTCGCCCTGCAGTGGATGCATCGGCCGATGGTGATGATGATGATCTTGCACAAAGTTTCGCAATAGTTACTTCAGTGATGACCGTTAACACGAATTCCATTGATATGGATAAGAAATATTATGCCTGCGTATCCCAGAATTTTAATGTGCGCTTGCAGTGTTAACGTGATATCAATTCAAAAATGCATGACGGGACTCGCAGAAGAAGCTCTTATTTCAGTAAGATTCGATGATAGTGTAGTTCTGTCGCATAATAAAAAAACGTACAGGCGATAAATGCTTCTGCTGTGTTCTCCCAGGACGGATCATCCGTTAGTGCTGACTGGATCAGACCGTGAGCGCTGGTGGCGTGATACAGTCATTCAATCATCGTGTGACACGCAGGATCCCGCTCCGCACTCCCGATCCATTCCAGCAATCACGGTGTGGCTGCACCCTCTCTTCTCTCTCCTCGATTTTCTCCGCTAAATCGGGAGAAGGACATTCGCCCCTCTGCATATTGATACCTTTAAACCGAGGCCTCACACAGACAGAAGAGATTTTTTCACACAAGTTGGCTCCCCCAAACGGGAGTTTCACCTCGACACAGATGAAAGGCAGTAGCCACTACTAAGTGATTTCAATGCAATCACGCCGCTGTAAACAGAGTGATGTCACTCGTTCACATGTCATTCATTACTGGTCATTTGGCAATTCAGTGAGGGAACTGGTTCTCCTATAGTGACAGTGAGGGGACTGGTTCTCCTATAGTGACGTCATAGAAACGCACCACACTGAGCGGTCCAAATCGAGTAACGTCATGTGCGGCAAGATAGTGACACCATGAGCCCTTCGCCACCTACGAAGGCCATATACAATACTATCATCGCCCCGGGGCGTCACGCAGCTAGCTGTTGGCGAATTTGGCGTTACACGGTGGTAACAGTCCTGTGAAAGTTTTCTCTTTTTCATCCTGTTTCTCGCTTACAGAAAAAAAAAAAAAAAAAAAAAAAGAACGCTGGAATGGACATGAGCTGACATCCCCAGAGCCGCTGTAAGTGGCAGCGGTAGCCCTAGGGATGCCGAGCTAGCCGGGGGTACGTGCTCTCCCCTGACCTCGTGCTTGGAGTTTAACTGGACTGAATTGGACTGAACTGACTGACAAGTGGCTCTTTAAATCCACTGTCAAAGAAGAAAATGTTTTTGGAAATGGTACTCTACTATTGATCATGATAATATCTATATAGGCAGCATTCATTTATTACAAGAAAGCATTTTCATCAGTCGAAACTTCAGTCATGCCGACATTGCGAAATCAAGGTGTAGATGAGCCATATGTGAAAGTACCAAAATATACCTCTTAGTGGCAGCACAGCGACCATAGTTCTCCATAAAGAAAGTAATGAAATTCCCATAAAGAAAGGTGTTAGGCAAAGAGAAGGCACTATCTCCCCAGTACTATTCGCCGTTTCCTTAGAGGTACCAGAGGCATGGGATCGAAGCAGTTAGGTATAAAGGTGGGTGGAGAATACTTAATAATCGGCGATTAGCTGATTGCATTACCTTGCGAGAAACTCGGTAGTCGAATTGCAAATAATGATTAGTGACGGGACACTAAAAACAGAAAGGTAGGACTAAATATTTGGAGGATGCTTTAAGATTAGACTCTATAACGCCCGCACTCATTGCCTCATATATTGATACACTGACGCTACTTTGACCACACCCTCTTCTTTGCCTATTATTGAACCACACTCAGGCTTAAGCTTAACATCTTTCGCTTTACAGACCAGACTAGCTCTTTGCGATTTTCGACAGATTCCAGACGTTCAGGCCCGGCTCTTACGCACATTACAGCGCTCTGCTTCAGCTTCTAACGCTCGCAACTCGGCATTCCGCCTTCACTACAACTGTCTAACTGTCTCATACGGGGATATATATATATATATTTTTTTTTTTCCACAAAGGAGTCCCCAGACTATTACACGCGTCTGGTAGACTGTCAGATGATGTTGCTGTACTAGCATACCAGCCACAGGTTCCATCACGCGTGTTAAAACTGAGCGACGTACGCATGAAATTATTTGCCTACATCACGCTGGTTTCATTCACTAATCACCAATCACTTTCGTCGGCCAACTAATCAACCTCCCGAAATCAAGCAAATAGCATTACTGACTATTAAATCAAGCAACCAGTCACACTATCAACCACCCTCAATCAAACAGCCAACAATACACTGATCCTTAAAAGGCGTCCATTATGTTTTCGTAAAGCGGAGGACGCGGAGGCGCCATCTATTGTAGCAAAGAGATGAGATTTTGATTCCGGGGCACCGCCGCAATGGCGCCACGCAAGTGTTTTGTCCGGCAGGATACTGACTCGTCCTTGAAACCTTCCTCTCAAACTGTGATACGGTGACGGTATTTCAGGGCCACGAGCCCAGTACGCTTCGAATTAATACGCAGAAGACTAAAGTAATGTTCAACAGCCCCGGAAAGTAACAGCAGTTTACCATAGGTAGAAAAGCACTGGAAGTGGTAGGCGAATGTGTCTACTTAGGACAGGTAGTAACCGCAGACCCGGATCATGAAGGGGAAATAATTTAGAGCATAAGATTGCGATTGAGCACATTATGCAAGTACTCGCAGATCATGACTAGCAGCTTACCGGTATCGCTCAAGAGGAGAGTATACAACAGCTTCATCTTACCGGTGCTCACCTATCGGGCTGAAACGTGTAGGCTAACGACAATTTGTTCTGCTTAAGTTCAGGACAACGCGGAGAGCTGTATAACGAAAAAGTTATGAACACACTCTGCACACTTCCTATATCTTTGTTGTAACATTAAGGAATAGGAAGTGTGCAGAGTAGGTCAGAGGAATAACTCGAGTCAACGGCATTTTTATGCTGAAGAACAAACTGGATTCCAAGGGAAGGAAAGCGTAGCAGGGGACGGCAGAATGTTAGGTGGGCGGATGAAGTTAAGAAGTTCGCAGGGGTCAAGTGGATACAGCTAGCACAGAACCGGGCTATGTGGAGAAATATGGGAGAGGCCTTCACCCTGCAGTGGGTATAGTCAGGCTGATGATGATGATGATGATTGATGATAATGATGATGATGATGATGATGATGATGATTACAAAAAAAAAAAAAGAGCCACAATCGGCTGTGCCGTCATGGAGCATTTCAGTTCGTCACGGATAGTTTTCATCGAAGAAAGGGCGAGTGACCGAAGGTCTTTTTCCTAAAATTTTCACCCAGAACAGCTGAGAGCCAGGCCGAGGGACAGCTTGCACCTTTGTAGAACCCTTGTAGAACGGGCCGGTGCTGGTTACGAGGCCTACGCGGCCGACGTCGACGACGACGCGAAACTCAGGAACGGGTGCCAAAGAGCTGCGCTCTAAAAGTAATGAAGTCTTACCTAGCATAGGAATCTGCCTGTTTAAATTATGTTATCATGAATAGAATCGCACAATGGTTTTAAGGCATATCCCTTGACGCTTCCCCCGAAGGAGAAGATAACCGGAATGGTTAGTGGAAGACCTAATCTCGAAAGGGGAGTCTTTTTTCTTTTCTTTTTTTTAACGCATAAGCTTGCCATAAGACATATATTATAGAAACTCGTGTAAATTATTTTTGGTAAGGAACCGGAGCAGGCTCCCACTCTTGTCGTTGTCGGTGAGCCATTTAGAGAAGCCCTCTTCCCTCGTTGTGGTTAGTCCCACTTCGCGCAGAATCTGTGTCCTTGATGCCCTTGTCCCTGCACAAGTCCACAGCAGGTGGCGAAGAAGCTTACTTATTTCAGAAGCACTCAGCATGTCGGTTCGCCTCTCTCCGCAAACTTTACTTAGTGAAAGGGAAGTCACTAAGTAAATTTTGCGGAGAGATGTGAACCGCCATGCTGAGTGCTTCTGAAATAAGTACGCTTCTTCGTTTCCCTAACAAGCCTGAGAGCACGTGACGCAATGCGCTAAAGACCGCGGACGTTCCACAGCCCGATTTCTGGCTCGAAAGAAAGCCTCATGACAACTCCAGTTTAGGCCACTGTTCATCACGATCAGCTTGCAACGCCCTGCTTCCTCTTAATAATCGATTTCATTTTGTATCCCTTCAAACATCAATCGAATAGAAACAGGACGAATTGCAGCATATCGGTGGATCGACGTAGAGGTTGTGCTCCCAGATGAAAGACGGCAAAGACATCGCGCTGCATATTGCTTTACTTTCGACATCATCCGTTTTTCTCATTGAGGGTACCGTTCCCGAAATGCACTAAAGCCTCGATTGCCTCAGAGTTGTACGGTCGTTCACGGCGGTAAGTGAATGTGGAAGTACTTCTAGGCGCATACATTAGGAGTTAACAAAGCCCTCCATAGCGCCCGAAAGAAAGTACAAAAAGTAACGTGGCTATCGAAAATGCTTGCAACTGGGAACTTTTCATCTTCTTGCGCAACATTCATTTCGGAGCTGACGTTCTGTTCACTTTAACGAACGGACTAAACGGACCATAGGAGTTGCGACCACCGAATACGAGCAAAAGCAAACGCAAGAAGATGGTACGTTAATGCGATGGATACTGCAGACCAATACACTTTTTTTTTTTATTCGCAATAAAGTCCTCCGCATCGCGTGGGCTTTTCTCGTTCCTTTACTGAATG
>NC_139344.1:327320765-327345765 GCF_055883805.1 Amblyomma maculatum | reverse complement strand
CGCATGGTTAAACGAGCCAACGATAAAATTCATATCGCAACTGGTTACATACACAACACTGCTTCTGAGCAGTAAAAAGGCTGTCCGTTTCCATTGCGTCGCTGGATGTCCCGACCTAATGCCTTGCGCACCGGTTTTAGGCAGAGTAGTGAGAGATTAGAGAGATGTCCTTGCTCTCACGTGCATGCAGGCACGGCTACGTCGGAATGTGCAATGAACCCCATGGCGTCGTCAATAGTGCGTGCAAAACAACGTGGATGCGGTTAGAGCGCGTTCCAGTAAAACATGACGGAGATAAGCAGCGTGATTTGGATGCCGCCTGTGTGTCATCGAGAGGAAACTCACCAAGTTTGGCTAATGGAGCGAAGTGGTGTTATACTATGCCTCGTTCCGGGTCGATTATGATAAGAGCGTACTTTCTATTCCGTCCAGAGCGCGAAAAATTTAGGTGCACTCCCTTCTCTCTTTCTTTCTTTCTTTCTTTCTTTCTTTCTTTCTTTCTTTCTTTCCTTCCTTCCTTTCTTCTGCCGGAGTATGCGTTTTGTATCCAAGGGGATCAAACTTTCAATACAGGCACACAGATTCTGCAAAAAGGACCAAGGGAAAGTACTAACTTGAACCCCCCCCCCCCCCAAAAAAAAAAAAAAAAAAAAAAAAATATATATATATATATATATATATATATATATATATATATATATATATATATATATATATATATATATATATATATATATATATATATATATATATATATATATATATATCACATGCGGGCATTTTTCAACTGGATTCTTTGCCTTTTCCCTTGATTCGTGTGAAAAACTCGGGCTCCTTTCTTTCGCTTTTTGGTCCGCGAAGATATTTATGTTCGGAGTCATCTCTGTCTGGTGCCTTCTGATACAGACATGAAATTAAGTTTTTTTTGAAAGCTTGTGCACACGAATACCTTACGCGGTTGCCAGCATGCAAGAACATGCCCTAATGGATGAACCCTATATCAAGGAATTTAACGGCTTTTTGATGCACGACTGGATAAGAAAAAAATCGTGAGTACAAAAACAGCTAGCGCGTTCGTCTTTCCGCTCTGACGACACGGTGATCTGAACAACCCGTTGTTCAGTGAAAAATGGTTGTCTCCTGTGTCGTCAACACGAATTCAGCTTGACTGATATGATCGCGATAAAGAACAATAAAAAAACTACCACTCGTGTTCTCTAGAGGGATGATCATACGTATTCCCTCTCATTCTCTATCCCGTCGCCCAAGATCCCACGAGCGATCCCCAACGAGTTGTACTCCAGCTGCGAGGGATGCGTCCAGGGAGCAACTTGTTTTCCATAACACCACCGCACGCCCGCAGCAGATTTACCGGATGAGCCACAGAGAACAAAGAAGAAAAAAACAAATGCGATCCAACGATGGGCTTTAACAAGATCGGGGTGCACCCGGGAAGCGTTTTGCAGGGAGTGATCGATGTTTTTGGAAGTTCCGAGAGCGTCGCATCAACTATTAATATTCCCGTCCCATCGCAGTTCATAAGCCTGCTGTGCTCGTCATTCGCGCCGTATCGCCCCCTGGACGACAGGGCTGCCCACATTCGCGTTAAGGATGATATATTGTCAGTGCTATGTTTTAAAATAATAATATTAAAAACACCACGGCTCTAGCTCTGACCGCTAGTTGCGGATACATATAAACTGTTTTTGATAATTTTATTTTTACATTAGGGAGCGCGCAAGTACCCTGCTTCAGCCACATTGAAGGTCAAGGCATTAGGCGAGAGGGTGTTTCAACAAGCGGGCAGCGTGTAACGATGTAACTACGGCGCGATACTCGGTGAGTTAGTGGCCTTTATTGCTTACTTGGACCCTGGGCGCAGTTCGAACACCCGCCATTTGTTTCGTCTCAGTCAACTATATGTGAGCGCCTTACACTGTTCTCGCGTGTACTAAATAGAGGGAAAAGAAGCGACAAACCGAGTCCCCGAGCCACAATCAGTGAGAGGCGTAATTTCATCGTAAGCGATCGAGTTTCGTTTATTACCTGGCTTGCAAAAGTGCATATACAGAAACGAAGCGGGGGTTAGAATGGGGTCAGTGACTTTCTGAAAGGTCTAGCCTCGGGAAGATATTGGGCGACAAAACGTGGAGGGAAATTGAACAGAAAAGTGCAGTGATCGTACCACTATAGCTGTCTAACCTCGATGCACCTCCGTCGACAGACAAGTCGAGAGTGGTTCTCTCCAAACTCGAGTTGGACTTCGCTCTTGACAAAAAGACAAAAAATGCGGAGAGGACATCAACGAAAAAAACAAAAGGCGTTGGTTCTACTCTCTCTTTCCCTCTCCTGGCTGTTTTTTTGTTTTATCACGGCTGGCTCCCTCTGACGAAGATAAAGTGGACACGTTCACGGATCCAACGCGTACACTTTGTTATCGAGCGGTCGCTCGCTTCTGCTCTCTATGCGTACCCTTCGCGTTTTCTATACGTTTTCAGATTTTCCTTCCGTGTGTGCCCCGGGCTCCGTGCGTTTCAGCACTGTGGGTTCTCCACTGCTTGCTTCTTGTCTTCGCGAGGTCTGCCCAATCGCGCTAGGTTACTCGTCACGGGTGATTAATGACAGCCCCCTTCCAGAGTTGCAGCCGCCGTCCGATCCTTTTCTTCCACTAGTGCCCTCTCTCGGAGGATGCCGAAGTCTTTATTCTTTTTTCCTTCGAACAGCGCCTCTTTTCTCAGAACTCGTCGCCGCGAGCCACACCTGGTTCCGTTCTCTACGGAAGCCCCATGCGCTCGTCCTATGACAGGATGATGGCGCATACGGGATATAAAGCGTTACCCTTGATTCATTTTGATGGATTCTTGGTGTCAAGCGGCGCTCGTGATAGCCGCTTAAGGGCTCCGGGCTCAACACTTTCCTTCAGCGCCCATGACTGCTGGCAAAAGTGGCCGTTTTGCGGAAAGGGAGAAAACCCTAAATCATGCTCTTTATTATTTTTTTAGCCTATAGCAAGAGTGAAGAGAAAAACTTTCCTAGCTCTCGACCCGCTTCTTTTTTCTTTTATTGTTATGTTACCGGATTCCGGCTACCTAGAAAGAAATGGTGAGCTTTGTTGTAGCCTGTACCAGATGTGTTGCATAATTTACCAACTTAAGATTGCGCACTAGACATTTGTTACTATTGGTGTTATATCATGCTTATCTTTTTATTATTTCTAATTGTCTTTTTGATGTCTTGCTATATTCACGCACAAGCATAAAGGGCATACAAAAAGGCATCAGTTAAGCCCGGCCTCGATGGTGTACTGGATAGGGCGCTCGACTGCTGTTCTCAGAGATGCGGGATCGAATCCCATCCGCGGCGACCACTTTTCGGTAGAGGCGAAAAAAAGAGGCTCCCTGGTAGCTGTGTGATGTCAGTGCACGTTAAAGAACCCCAGGTGGTCGAAATTTCAGGAGCCCTCCACTACGGCGCCTCTCATAGTGTGGGTCGCTTTGAGACGTTAACCCCACCAACCAAACCAAACCAGCTTCAGTTTACGATAAGCATGCAGAAACCTCAAATTATGGCCTAAATCATGCTATACGTATTATGGTCATGACTCATGAGTATTTGGCTAGCTTTCGAATCAAAGAAAACGAGTTCGGAGTGCGGCATCAGAAAACGCAGTCCCGGACTGAGGACCCGACCAGCCCCACCCTTAACTCATGTAACGGAAATAAATGTTTTATACTACTACTACTACGCATTACAAAACGAAGACCTAAAATCAAGCATTACAGCACACTTATGCAAGTAACTACAGCTATACAGAGTCACAGACACATTGTTAGCCGCTTATCATATGCCGATAGATTGTTTGCAATGCCACAATTACCTCCAATCCCAATGGGATTCCAACGAGAGAGAAATGATTACTTGTTAGGAAGGACGGGCTGTGGATGTGGGGTTGTTGGATATTTGTTGGAATGCCGTGGCCGGATAACTTCCTCCTAATTTATTGGGAACATCGAAACTGGGCCATCAACGGCTAAGACCTTCAATTTGTATGAACCAACAACAATCTGGCGCGTATGGTATAGCAAAAGCGTGTTTGAACCTTTACCATTTGGTTCTAGAAGACAGCGAGCCCCCAGAGCACCCTTGTGTGCTCTGTGAAGCTTCATTGGGGCCTCATAATTTGGCGTTCATTATGCGGCCTATTACTACGTATTTCATAAAGAAACGTTTCCACCCTCTTTACCTCTTTGTATGCGCCCACATACACGTATAGATAAGCACAGAAGGGGAAGTTGTGTTCTGAATAGAGCGTCGGTGAATGAAAGTAATCGTTTCCTTTTCTACAAGATCCGGTCACTTTGTGTTCGAAGATCAAAAATCAGTTCTCCCAGTCGTGTTGTCCCCTTCCTCCTCACACAGAATACTGCGTATTTGCTCTCTCTGTGTGCGCATACCCGCCCCGCCGACGTGTCACCGAGACCGGCGGCAGTCGCCAAAGCAAACGCCTCTCTCGCGGCGGCTCGCTCGGGATCGTTTTCATTTATCTTGGGTCGTAATCGCATCAGCAGAATAGAGCGCTTATGCAAATGCGCGGCCGACCAAAAGTGCAGGTGTCGGGTGTATACCCACACTCTCGGCGCGCGTCTGTGTGCGCTTCACTTGGTGGTGGGAAGACGGAGAGAGGGAGAGGACTGAAAAGGGAGTCGCCCGACAAGTTATGATAAATCAAGCGTCGACACCGCCTCGGCGACACGTCTTTCTTTTCATTTCTTTTTTTCCGAAGGAAGATTAAAAAGGGAGGAAGCGCCGGCGGCTCTCGTATTTCAATGATAATCGATCACGCCGGCCCACACCGAAGAGCGAAACAGAGTAAACCTTTTCCCATGGGCGTCTACAATGGAATACGACTCCGCTCTGGCTGCCGCGCACGTCGGTCGGCGGCGGCTCCTCTTTGCAAAGGCGAGAGTCGGTCCAGCCTGCACGCGCCACAGAAAAGGAGCCTGGGGAGGAATGGGAGGGAGGGAACATTTGGGCACCGTAAGGAAGCAGGGAGGGATATTTTGCGCTTGATCAGCATTGTTGGAGGCCTGTTGCCACAAAGGACAGAGTCGCTTTGCAGGGGGACCACGTATGGAGCGCACTCACTGCCGTTCGGTTAGTGTGAACCTCGTTTGCCTAACAGGAAGCCTGACCGCCTTTAGACTGTTGCCACAGAATGCTTGCTGAGTGTCTCGTGGAAATTGAATTTCCTCGGATCGAGACCAAAGGAGTATCCGCTATCCAAATTTCGTGAAGCCGCGCTCTCGAGTGAGTAGTAGTACTGTTTCCTGAGTGTACCGAAGGAACGAATAGTGCGGGTGCTGTGGGGAAAGCAGCTAGTCTTTTTTTCTCCCTACTGGGGCCGCTTCTGACTTGTGTCTAGGCTTCACTAAATCGTTGTTGTATGTCTCGCGGACGTTACAATGTTTCGGATTTAACTAGCAACAATCAAATCCGCGACACTCCGTAAAACAACTTGTTTACCGAGCTGCATGCTGGGCTCGATGTGACTAACTAGTTAGGGCGCTCGACTGCTGACTGCAAGAACGCCGGTTCAATCTCGGTCGTGGCGGCCTCTCTTCGATGGAGGCGAAAAGCAAGACGCCTGACCTTCCGTGTACTGTGCGATGCCGTTTCATGTTTACGAAATCACTCGGAGCCCTCCCCTACAGCATCCCTCGTAGCCTGAGTCGCTTTGGAATGTTAACACTATAAAATCAAACCACACCGAGCTGCGTAGTCGATTATCGGTGCCGAGTATAAGTACTGCAGTGTTCCTTGCCGTACAGTGCAGGTACAGCCTTTGTCAAAAGTTTAGAGACCAGGGATTTCTTTCTGCGCCACTTCATGTGGCTCATGATGCATTCCCAGTGTTCCAAATCTCCTGGAGGTAAGAATATTTTTTGCCCTATCCCTTTCCAATGGGAAGGATCACGAATGCTAAAAGAGCGTCACCGAGTCAAACCCCTTGTCCTCTAAAAGTTTGACAAAAACTGTACGCGAAGTACTTATTTTCCTTGATATGGGGTAGGACTGTCCTATTGAGTGTTGTTTTTTTTTTTTTTTCGAACAATTCTCAAGGCAGAGGTAGATCCCGTAATCGTTATCCCGTTAGACATACGGCACAGCTAGCCTTTCGTTCGGAATGTAGTGAGCGCGCTTTTAGACAGGTCCGCCCGGATTCCGTAATAATAACTGGTAAACTTGTGCGATAAAAATTTAGACAGGATCAATTAGATTTACGTTAAGGCAAATGCGACCCAATTCTTTTATCCCTTCTCCTTCGTTCTGCAATTCTGCAAAACGTACAGAATGCCTTGATCTTGAAACCTCACTATAGCCACTATCATCGCTTCCCGCACTATCATCCCCCACTGAAATGTCGTTACCAAGTAGCTATACCTGAATGGTCAGTGTAGCCGGTGTTTTCTTTTAACCGGTGTTTCGCAACAGCCGGCGTTTCACTATAGCTGGTGCTTCATTGTAGCGACGCTTCACACAGACGCCGCCGCCGCCTACGCCGTACAGTTCCAGCCTTCAGTGCACTGCTAACTATATCGTATTAAAAAAAAAAAAAAAAAGGAAAGAAAAATAACACAAATGAAAACATTGCGTGAAATCTCATAGAATTTGCCACGGGGGCTGGAATCCGACTGGGTGCCCTGCCCGTGTGTACATTAGGGTGACCAAGCCGAGGTGACCCCACTATGGAGTAGACGAGGGATGGGGAGGGGCGGTCGCAGATTTGGACGTGCGCTGTCACAGCAATCGCTTTAGCGCCGGGGTCACTTGACAAAAGGACCGCGAAGAATAGAATGCCATCCCTCTTCATGGTGGCACCCCGTGGCATGACCCTGCGACCCTGCTGAGGGACACTTCGGCAGCCTGCCAGGTCATCCTCTATTCAGGGCAGGCCCCAATTGCGGCAAAACCAGGGAAAATCGGTGCGATTCACGTTTGAATCGCAGCCGGGGGCTGTGGCTTCCCGTGGCGACCGGTGGACGGCGTGGCATGCGCCTCTCGCTCACTCACTGCCGCCGTCGGCTCTGGCGGCGGACGGGGGCTTTGAGCGACTATTGTGACTGCGACGCCGGCGGGGGGGTAGGGAGGGGGGGGGGGGGGCTGTGTGACCATTCACGGTGTACTTACCGCTCAGGATTCGTGCGAACGATGTGACTGCTGGCTGTGATTTGCGGATCGATCGCAGAGTGCACTTACGGCCTGTTGGACTTGCTGAATTCGTTGCAAACGATCTAAGCACAACTTTCCTTAGAATTAAAGGAGGTGGGGTGGCGCTGTTGGGTAAACAAGTATAGACACCTTGTAGTACGGGCTATTGGTTAGCTTGACTATCATTATCAACAAGAAGCCCGACGAACAAAGCATTTATTTTATATATTTTTGCATTTCGCCAAAATGTTGTAATCACCGAGCACTACCTTGCTCTGAAATAATGTTCAAAGATGGCTTTAGGAGTGCTTCTCTTCTCCTTGCGCCGTTCTTGCATTGTTTCGCATTTGCACTTGGTGCTTCATGCGTGTTTTGCAACAACGAAAACTAGCAAGAGTCTGATCGACATGCCTCGTTCAAGGACGTTTGCTGTAACTGTTCGTGCAAGGCGGATGAACACTACGCTGCAAGTTCGAGGATGTGATCCGGCAGCCGTGCACCAATCTGCGAGTATATATAACGGAACAGATACTTGAAGGTTTACATTTCTCATCTTGCATCTCTAAATGTCGTATAATCAAACATGTTTGCTTCTATGCCATTGTTTCCTTGTCTGTAAATGAAGATGCATACAGCCGCAGAAAGCGTTTAGGTAGGTTTATCAAAGTTTTGTTCCGAATCACGTTATTGCATTATTCGTGCTAAGTGCTTAGCACCAATGGTTTCGATCACTCCTTTCCAAAGAGTTAAGAGTAACGACTGTCGCTGTCATTGTACCGTAAAAGCATATTCTCTGGAGATATATTTTTAAGAGTCAGTTCCTCATTTTTGACGATAGTTTGTTCCTTGTTCGTTCTACTGCAATCATTAGATGCGATTTCAGGGCTAATAGTAAAGAATCAGTCTTCAGCAAAAAAGGGAAAGTACGAGCAGGTTAAACAGTGGTTTGAAATGATGTAACTCCTCGAGGTGAGAGCCTTTATTTGGGCTTGGAGTTTCACTTCCGTCGCAACTGTACCTAACATAAACGCCCCGAAGAGGGTATGTGCAATGGTGGTGGTGGGGGGGGGGGGGGGGGGGGGGGGTTCTCTGATGAGCATACTATATTTGCATTGTATTGACGAAGAACTACTCGAAGCTTTTATTGGTGGCCAGCGGGCGAACCCGTACCATATGTCGTGAACAGTGGTGGTTGTATTTATGGCGGCGGTGTTTTGCAAGTCGGAGAAGCATCACATCCTCTGCTGGAGCATGGGATGACCATTCAAATAGCCCCGGCTTGGACTTCTGAATGTGTTGCCCAGGGGGAGATTGCCCTCACTAATCTGACCTAATTATGGCTAGCTTAAACGGCCTCGAATACACTTAAGGATGGAGGAGAAAGCCACGACAGGAAAGAGGATTTATTTGTTGTTGCTGCTATCTCGTGGGGCATATTGTACCAATAGACATACTGTACCAAAGGCCCCGTCCACCGAAAATCCGGTGTCGTCCTCCAAGGTCGGCGCCGGCGTTTACTTTGGGACCGAAAAATCACGAGCATGGCATTGGCAGGCGGTAAACAGGCAGCAGACATAGCCATGCATTAACTGGACGCAGGGTTGATACACGTTACGTTACAACCAAGAATACCAAGTACAACCAAGAATACAAAACATTGAGAAAATTCGCGTGAATGGGAAAACAGCAAAAAGAAAACATCGGTAACTTTCAGAATCTGCTGTCACGATATGGGGGCATATTCTGAGTTAAGAGTGGTTGGTAAACAGTATTTTAACATTTGTCGTCCGTAATTTGTTCGGGTGCGAGGTACTACCCAGGAGTCAGAGCTACGTGTGTTGTATACTTTTGTTCGTAGTGTTAATGAGGCTAGGTCTTTAAGGTACGTGTCATTTTTCGCTATGCCGGAACGGCAGCGTGTGGTAAGAATGGAATTGTGCAAGGCGGTAACAGTTAGTATCTTTAGTTGATCAAAGATTGGTTTTTTAGCCTAGTGGTGATTCGTATTGCTTTTCTCTGTAACCTAGAAAGAACGTTAATGTCAGTTTGCGTGGTAGTGCCCCAAATCAGGAAACAGCAGCTCAAAGCGGAAAAGAACAATGAATTGTAGAGTAACAGTTTGATATTCTGGGGCAAGAGAAGCCGTAGCCGAGACATCAAGCCAATTGTGCGAGCGAGTTTTGCACGAATGTGGCTGATGTGCGGATTCCAATACATATTCTCATGGAAAATGACACTCAGGCTTTTCAACCGGATGTTATCCTTGTGTTAGAGCTAGGAACCAATAAAAAGACAGATATTTGTATCTGCCATCTTGTTACGGGGGCGAAATAGTACGGCTTTGGTCTTGGGTGTGTTTAAAATCAATGAATTTGAAATACCCCAGTTGTTTATCAAATCGAACACCTTATTAGCTTTGACTTGGAGATGGTAAGGACGGGCCGGGGAAAAGTAAACTAGTTTCATCAGCGTAAATTGCGAAGTGGGCAGATGTGTCATCAATGTTAACTATGTCGTTAATGTATATTTTAAATAGTAAGGGTCCCAGAATGCTTCCTTGCGGAACACCGCACCGGACCGTTTTCAGCCCTGATTTAAAATCATTAATTTGGACCTCTTTTGGGGCTCTCCTTTCATATGGGAGAGTGATATAAGAATCAGCCTGCCAGGACTCTTGCGTTCTGAATTAGACATGTTACACCTAGGCCACGCAGGCACGTTCATTATGTCGGATGGTAGCCTACACTATCACGTGATGCCTCTAAAAGCGGAGCTGAGGTGTTCCTCATAATTTCTTTGGTATAGTAGGTGTGGTGTGGTGTGGTGTGGTGTGGTGTGGTGTGGTGTGGTGTGGTGTGGTGTGGTGTGGTGTGGTGTGGTGTGGTGTGGTGTGGTGTGGTGTGGTGTGGTGGGGTGTGGTGTGGTGTGGTATTGCGTTTTGTAGTGTGGTGTTGTGTTGTGTTGTGTTGTGTTATGTTTTGTGGTGTATGTGGTGAGGTACAATATGGTATGCTATGACATGGTTTTAGTTCCCAAATCGGCATTTGAGCTATTCAGACGCCGTGGGCTCATGGTTAAGTGGCGACCTCACAAAGTGGATCAGCTGGAGGCAAAGCTTTATTTGAAGCCAACACCAGAGTTCCACTGCTAACGCTTGAGCCCTGTGAAAAAAAAAAAAAAAAAGAAAAAAAAAGGTTATTTTTCCGCAGCGGCCATTGTTTATCTACCGAACCTAAGTGACGCTAAGCACTCCAGGAATAGTGGGGAGGGTAAGGGAAATAATGGGAGGTAAGAACAGTGTTACATGCATATAGAATGTGCTCTATATCTGCCCTGATCCCCGTACATGTGAAGTAATGAGCTGCTGCGCGCCATCGAGAGTTGCAGAGCATTAGTGAGGGGACGAGAGTGTTAGATTGAACATTACGAAGGACGCAAGACGTCTTTAATGGGGAAAAGGGAGTGAGGTTAGTGGTCGCCCCCACCCAAGCGAAATATTTTACATAGACAAACCATGCTAAAGGCCTCTTTTTATTTTTTGTTTTCACCGAAAAAAAAATTGTAAGAAATACAAGATCCCGGGAATGCCTGTCTGACTGGGCATACAGTGGTTCCGGGTACGAAGGCATGCTCGTGATCTTTCGCTCACAACGTCGACTCTAAGTTGTTCTCTCTGCACTGATCTCTTAACACCATCGCACTAATAACGCCACAATGATTTCGCAGCAGGGGAATTACCATATCTCATTTCACGTGAACGGTTTTGGCCTGATGGTAGTCTTAACCATCCCTACTTATGCAGTCATCCCGCAAATGTGTTACTATAATTAGCATCTCCTTAAAGCAGTAACCTTACGAAACCGCGGCTCGGTTTAGTTGCGCGCCTGACGTGGCTCCATTCCGTTATACCATAGCTGCCGCAATCCGATCGCTCTATACTTGGCTGGAAATCCATTTGTCGTGGCTGATGAAAGTGGTCGCCCGTCTTGGGCAGGGCAGGCCGGCCTTGGGCAACGCGTATAATTACCACACGCTCGGCTACTTGTGAGTACAGCGCGCCTCGAATCGATTTCCACTGAGCGAGTTGGTTTGGGTGTGCAAGGTGAGACCGCACGGGCATCGAATGACGAAAGCCGGCCGTTGCGGGACATATCCATTTGGTGCGGCCAAATATGGCCTAACCTTGGCAAGACCCGAAGAAGTTATGCAGTTTGCGAAATGCGCCTTTGCGTTGCAACATTCCATCAATGAGGTAAAGAGGGCAGCCTTGCTGCTTGCCGCCTTTTTATACATTTAGATGCGGAACTTACGAATCGATCTCTAAATCGATCGCTGAAAGAATCAGTCATGATTGTTATACGGTACCCGCAGTGACTCCAGATCATATACGTGCTAGAGTATGGAAAGAAGATGAAAAACGTATGACGAAAATAACTTACATGAGTTTCTGTAGTGTACAGCAATCCCAAAATTATATATTATAGCAACTTAGCAAGTGTTAGAAATAAAAAGAAAGGAAAACTACCTCGAAGGCGCAAAAATGTTTTTAGTTCGAACTTTACTTTCCTAAGGTTAAATCAGTGCATGAACCATGAATGGTGGTTGGTTGAGTTGCACTGATGAAATATTTCTGTGCTGATACTTTTCCACTCGGAGTAGCTTGCGCAACCGTAATCTTTACAGGTAGGCGGAGGAGGATAAACATTTATCAATTGAGGAAGTCAGGCAGGCAGGAGGCTCCGCGCTAGATGGTCGGAGCCCTTGAGCTCTGGCTACCTGGGTTGCACGCTCGATGGCCCGCAGTTGGATTACCGGGTCCGGGCTGAGCATAGCGGCCTCCCACTGCTCGCAGGTGGAGAGCTGCAGATCCCGCGGAGGGGGGTCTCATGGGCATGCCCATGGAAACACACGCGCGAGGAGAAGGAACGTGCTAGGCATTGTTTGCAGGCGCGTTATAGCACATTATGTGGCTTGCACTTCACACGAGGGCTTCAAATGACGTCAGCCCCTTTCGAAGAACCTGCAAATCTAATCTTTACCGGAACGCGTCGGATGGCGTTGGATGGTGTTCCATTTGTTCACTCTGACTTCCGCCTCCCTCCCTTCCCTTACATTGCGGTTCAGGTGTTCATCAACCTGCCTCCCTTCCCTTACGGCGCGGTTGCGTTGTCCACAGAAAATAATTGAGACAGTTACCGCGCCTTTCCTCTTCTATAAACCAATTATCATAATAACAATAATAATTGGTTCACAGGAAGGGAAAGACGCAGTATCTGTCACACTTGAGTCTGTGGACACCTGAACCGCGCCGTAAGGGAAGGGAGGAGGCGGGAGTTAAAGTGGAAAGAGAGAAGGGGGGGGGGGGGGGGCGTAGTGGAGGGCTACGGAGTAATTTCGACCACCTGGGGATCTTTAATGTGCGCTGACATCATCAATTATCGTATTCATCGCCATGATCCTCGGAAATTTCTATCCGCTTTCACTCCCGCCTTGTACGGCAGAGGCAATTTTCTTGTACGGCAGAAGTAAGCAGCTTCGCTGTAAAAGCAAATATGATTATTATTATTAAGAACGATATGTAAAAGAAAAAGACAGAAAACAGCATAATTGACACAAAACCCCGTGAAAAAGGGCTGACACATAAAAAAAGGCGAATAAAAGGACCAAGGGCCAAGCACAATTATTTTGGTGAGGGTCCTAGTGTCAATGCGTACGTCTCGTCTGCGTGAAGTTGAGTCAGAAGGACGTTAAGACCTTTTTTTTCGTCCACCACCCTACATGTCCCTGTGCTGTCTAGTAAAATAAATCTGCGACCGTCATTCTCACCGGCGGAAATGGTTTCCCGTCGTTAAAGCAGCCGCTGTTTACTACCGGTGACGTCTTGTGAGCCCTTTGAGACCCATACTAGGTTGAACAGCAGGCCTCAAGGACCTCGTAATATTCCCCGTCCGACTGGCTCACTTTCGATCGGGTGCAGTTATTTACAATCTGTCTATTTGTCAGCGCTGAAAACACGTTGTTGTTTATCCGCTCATACATTTACTAAATTGCGGAAATTGTTGCTGGGAACGCGGCCAATGAAAAAAATAGGAAGACACATCGCCACATTTTCCATAGGAATGCAGTTTGTGAAACGCGTCATTGCACGAATGCGGCAAAGAGGGCAGTTATGCATATATAACACAGATCATTGCCGGAACTTACTAGTCGAGCCATTGTTTTTTTCTTTAATCTATACACGTTTTGTATTCTTTTTAAGAAGAGCATAAGCGTTTCGTCCATAGGCCCATATATCTTGATGACCTATATCGAGGACTTCTACTTATGCTCGTCCCAACAGCATTATTCTAGTTGCTAATCGACTGCTGCAGTTTTCTTTTCTTTAGGAGGTTGTTTTTGTCTCGTATTTACCATCTCTGTTTATTCAGCAATTCAGTGCTGTGGTCCCTCCGGCAATTTTCAGTGCCAGCCTTGCAAGTACATTTAATTAGGTCCAGATTCGTACCAACTGAATCGAAAAATGTAGCATATATCCTCTCACAGTCCATGAAATATCAGGGCATACAACCAAGCATGAAATATTTGCCATAATCTTATGATGCATGTATCTATATGTTACTCCTGTAAGAAAAATTTTCTGTGCATTTTGCGTTCTTTTTTTAAAAAAAAAAGCTAAGTTCCTACAAGTAGTGGCAATATCATAAACATTTTAGTTTTTCCCTATAGCACAGACACGGTAGCCTTGCGTCTGGCGCATGATGGATTTAGTATTATTTTATTTTAAAACAGCGCTAAAACACGGACAGATAGAAAGAGACGAACGCACATTCACAGCACAACATACAATTCCTTGCATGCTCTTCCGAATTCGCAGAGGAAGCGCGGAGCGATGGCTTGTCAATGCTCGTTCTACTTCATCTAGTTCAAGTTTCCAGAGCGTCCAGTGCGGCCAGCGCGCACCTTATATAGGTTACTGGGCCGAGAAACTTACTGAGGACCTTCAAAGTGCCTTATGGGATTTTAAATTGGAAAGCAGCAGTTTACAAAGGCTCTTTATCTGAAACGTCTGAGGTAAAGCCTATTTCCTTTTACTGCAATATCACGAAGATCAATACTTCTCGTTTCACTGATGTTTTCTCGATCTTTACAATGGCACGCCTCTGGTATACGTACGTGGTAGTTAGCAAATGACATGATAGGTGGCTGCTGGTAGGTGGTATTATGACGCCACTTTTTGAAGGACGCCACGTTTCTCTCACAATGAGGCTTATAATGTTTTCATCTTAATAAAAATTGAAGGGCCATTGTACGAACTGATGCAGCGCAGGCGATACAACGTGAAGCTTTTGCATTTCGCCTTACATTGGCAGCATTCCCATTTTATCTGTGAGTTCGATCTCGGCGCTACCTCCTTCCTTTGCTTGGATTTCTGAAGGTGGAGTTCCTGGAGGCGGGAGTTTGGTCTAGGCCTTATGCATGGTGGAGGTGGACGGCGGGTGGAGTTCAAATTGTGTGGGTGGGTGGTGGGCAGTCAAGAAGAAGTCGCGCGTTGGAACCAATGCTTGGGCTTGCGTTTCCTTGGCGTTCGCAGACATCCATGAAGGAGTTAAACCACATCAAGCCGCGTGTGACCATGCGTAATCCAGATTCCACTCTGTAAACTAGGTTGTCTATATATTAGTCTAACCTGGCTTAGTAACACAGCATAACAAAGCTTTTACATTCATAACCAGGCTTAGCATTTTTATTGTTGTTGTTGATACACGCCAGCGCACCGAATTCGCAGAAATGGCAGTGCTACTGCCGTCGCATTAAATGACAGTTCGTCGTTGAGTCGAGAGAACGCGATGCTATAGGAGAAATATGGACAGATAACACTTGGGCTCTTCTTCTGTTCTTATATATCTCGCTTGAAGTACGTACTGAATTTTTCATGCTCCCGAGGAACGTGGAATGCAGAAAAGAAAACCACAATAAACATCACTCACGCCTAAATCATGAAAGCGCGCACGAAATTCGGAAACTACATTTTAAATGGCTTTTCCGCGGCCAATCTAGGCCGGTCTGCTGCTTCTGCTATCGACTGTTGGTCTGTTAAGAATCCCCGCAGGATACAGCAACAATGGAAGTGGCTTTATATACGCACTGTTTTTTTTTTTTTTATGCTTAATTTAGTGATGCGCAGAAGGCCACTACATACTTCTCACTAACCGTAAGCCATATGCCAACGCTCTTTTCGCAATGACATGCTCGTTTCTTAGCTTCTGTATTAGTACTATAGATAGTTCGCAGGCCACAGCAGAAACAACTGTATAGGGACTCTGTGAAAGTCTTGCTAAAGAAGCTCCTGGATAAGACATCGCTTTTAAAGCATCTTGAAGGGAAAACGCAATTGGTAGGGGTGACATAGCAATTAGTAGCCGGCCAGGTTTTATTATTATCTTTTTTTTTCTTGCTGCTATTGTAGTTGCTGCTTAATATTCTTTAGTGCAATGCAATCGATCCAGTTAATTTCGCGAGCTTTTCTTCTTATAGGGGAATACGTCTATTTTTTTATCTACCGTTGTTTATTGTGTGCATCTCCATTCTCCAATGCATTATTCCCGTAGCCACAAACCTCTAGGAGACGTCTCGCAAACCGTGGGCCAGTGAACACGCACATTACATATCATTCCTGCTTGCAGCATCGTGGTTCAGCAAATCGAAGCCATTGATCAGGGTTTTGGATGAAGAGCAGACTCAACGCATGCAGGAGGCGCTTCGTTCGTTGTCCTTGCTCTCATCGGCTCTTTTTCTTAGGGATTCCATAAAGCACGCGCAAAACCAAACGACCGGTAGGGCTTTTTGTTTTCATGTGAGGTTGTTGTTATTTTGTTTCCTCGGCTTCTTCCCTATCACGCATGTTTTCGGCGACGGTGGCCGAGCGCGTTCTGCTTTCCAAACGGGTTCGTGTGAAGTAGCAGGCCTCGTGCACGGGAGCACGCGCCTTTTTTCCATCCCGTGAAATATACCCCCTGCTCGGCGTTTCGCGTAACGTGCGCGCGCTGATTTTGCTGCTTTGCGCTTTCCGCGCTGCTCTATCCTCGAAACGGGTCATAAACCGGTGTTTTACGACTGCGCATTCTTGCAAGCTGCCGCTGTTCGCCGCTCGAGCCGCTGCTGCTGCTCCTGCATGGTGCTGCCTGCATACGCCGGACGGAAATGCAAAACCGGCCGCGTGCGTGCAGCAGGCGGCCGACAGCAGCGGCCTCAGTTTTTCGGATAGCTTCGTCTAGCCTCTCCTATTTACTTGTTTTTCCCTGCCGTTCATTCTTTTCTTTCATCGCTTCCTTATTTCTCGTCTACTGTAGTGGCTCCACGAGAAACTTTCTGCCCGTAAAAAGCAGCCGCTGTAGTGTCGTGATCGAAACCTGCCTCCCGCTGCGCATATATATTGCTTTCAATAAGGATTGATTGATTGATTGATTGATTGATTGATTGATTGATTGATTGATTGATTGATTGATTGATTGATTGATTGATTGATTGATTGATTGATTAGGAGCCATAACAACAGCCGCGAGGCAAGCTGTAGTGGAATGCTATACATTCATTTCGACCTCCAGGACTCATCGACAAGAGTCATGGGCTTGGCGAGAGGTCTTAATTTTTGTGGGGCCCGTAGATTTGGCGTGGACATCCAACTGTAGACTTTCATAGCTGAGAGGTGGCAGCGTCGGTTATAGAACCTGTAAAATACTCGAATCTCGACACTTATACTGTGAGTTGTAGCAACATTGTACATTTACTCACTCATCAAAACGAAAAAGAATCGGCTTTTCTTGCTGCGTCAGCCCAAGAGCTGTTTACTGACTGACAGACTTTGCGTGACTACAATAATGCAGTCACACTGATACCAACATAAATTAAGGGAAGAAAAACTAGAGAAATTCACGATATTCACATCAACTTTGTCGATCAAATCCTCTGTACAGAACCAGCTCCTTAATAGCCGCTTGCATAAAAAAAAAAAAAAAGCAGTACACTAAGATAGATGTAACAATTCACAATTAGGAACTAACGATGATCATAGTTGAAAGAGTTGACCTCCCTGAAAAGAATTTTCTTCTGAACGCGATAGCATATTATGTCTTGATCCTGCTCCGCGGAAAGCCCGACGCCGTGCGTTGTGGATCGTTGTCGGCGTGAGAGAAGAACGAGCACGCTTTTTAGTTGTCAGCTGACATCGCTGGGCACTGATCTGTCGATGGGTTGTGCGGCGTCACTAGAACATTGTGGCGACTGACGAGTCAGCAAACAACCTACCCCTGAACGTATATCCGTTCCGGGTGGTTGTTACATAACGTTGTAGCTTACTACTATATATTAGGCGCGAGCGCCACCACTGGAGCGAATGGCGCTAGTGTAGATGCATAGGAGAGAAAGTGGGATCACGTGACTCCTCTTACTGCTGCTGAAGCAGACGCTCGATTGAATTCGTGCGTTTTAAAAGCTAATAGTCGCGTTTATTTATGTAGTTTGGGTTATATAGAGTGCCAGCCTTGCACTTTTTGATCTTGTATCGTTACTGAGGCTGCTGAAGTTCATTTAAGCTGTTGCTACGGTACGTTACTGCTCTGTACACGGACGTAAGCGAGAGAACCCGAAACAAGCTCCCATTGCTACCCGAAACATTTGAATGGGCAAATCTGCGAGTGATCATTCTCATGATGGGCGCTGCAGACATATCAGCGAGCGAGATTTTGTCCGCAGAGATGGCGCTAAAAGTTCGATGAGCGGCAGAAGAAACGGCTCGCGCATTTTAATGTGCGCTTATCACTTGTGAATTCTAACGATACTATTGCATGTAAGGATGGAAAAGATGGTGGCTTTTTCATGGAGCAGTACCCTCCTAAAGAAAGGATCGTGCGAAGGCCAGAAGGTCTCAAATTATTCTGGAATAACACGTTGACGCGGAAGTTTCACTGAAGTGAACTAGAAGATTCTGCCGCCTCGGGCAGCGGTATGCATGATGAGTTGTCTCACGCAGCGTCTCCACTACTGTAGTAATTTCAAATCACAGAGTCCGTGAATAAACGAAAGATAGAGCATTACATGCATGTTGTGAATATGTGCTGATCGAGATATGCGTAAAAAAAAAAAATCCTACTGTGCGCGGGAAAAACAAATATCCACTATAATCAAGAGTGCCAATGACGGCAGTCAGTGCGCAAGAGTTCGCTGCGTGGAACACATGTCTTCACACTCGCTAAAAAATTAATCCATGTCATCCCCGCAGTCAAACTTGCTTGCTCTACAAAGGGAGCAAGCGAACGGTGCCACTTCCGCCGGCGTTATGCGAAGACGCTCGACATCTGTAAGGCTCCTGAAAGTCCTCTGCCCTTACACAGGAATACCTGTGCACTGACTGCTTGCATCTGACTGGTTGTGTGGTAGCTTCAGTTTTTTTATTATTATTATTATTTTTTTTTCATAACAGCAGAAAGGCTGCAGCCGGTGCGTGTCGTCGTAGAAGTAAAGCTCGCCAACTTCGATAACTCTGATGAGTGAGTAAATTCGGTTAAGTGCTTTTTTGCCGAATGACTTGGTCTCATACCTCAAAATAAGCTTATACAGGCCCAGACCGAGGTATATATTAAATAAATAAATGAACGTAATGCTGACGTGCAACTGAACTGCCTAGGAAAGCATCCTACAGCAGCCGTTCAACGTGCGTTATCCCACTTACTTCGTCATGCGGGCGCCTCCGAGAGGTGGCGCCACGGTATGTCCTCGCGCCCAATACTGATTATGTATTAGATGCTTTAAATCTTTTCATGGAAGCGTACAGAATTTAAGAACAGCTCCTCTGTTAAAAACACATCATGCTAATGGCACATCAGGTATATTGTTTAAAGCTATTCCAAATAATACTCCAGAAGAAATTTCACGAAAATAAAGACTCTGAAAATGTTCAATACCTTTTAAGGAACCGAAAACTCCACACACAAAAAGTAAGGACAAATCATGGAAATCAAACAATGACCTACCAAATACCTGCCCCCCTAAATAAATTTCAAGGAATGTTAAACTTTGCATGTACTGCACGTGTGTTTAAATGCTATATTATTGATACATCCTTGTCCTCTTGTATAAAATATAACAGAAATTAACTTTCTTCCTTTTGTAACACAGAAATTTTACTATGCATCTTGTTTTGTGATCTTGTTCTCGTGTTCATTTTATGTTATGTTAAATTGTTTCACAATCTAAAAATGCAATGCTTCTTAGTTTGCTTGTGCTATTACACAACAGTTACTTTTGTCATGTTGATCGAATTTAAGTTAATATCATGTAATGTGTGATGTGTTGTTTTTTGCAACTGTACGTGTAAAAAGTTTTGTAATTGTACAACAGCGTCGCGTTATATACCTAGCTTTGTTAAGGAAAATATTATTTAAATATATGATGCAGCATCAGTCCGAACAGCATAGAGACAGAGGCCTCGTCAGGCACCAATTGTATTTAGCTTCTGTTCCTGCATCAGGCATTGTATTTGCCCGCTGTCAAAAATGAAATAAATAAATAAATAAATAAATAAATAAATAAATAAATAAATAAATAAATAAATAAATAAATAAATAAATAAATAAATAAATAAATGATACAGGCCGAAATAGAAAGGTGAGCGATTAAGCGGTTGACAAAGTGGGTATGCGTAAACGAGGATGAGCAAGAGGAGAGCCGACAAACGGGACACGCTAACGCTGTCACGGCATGCCCTTAAAAGACGGAGCTTAAACATTCCTGAAAATTTCTGTACATGAGAATAATTTACCGCGACCCGCTCACTACGGATGATGTATTCCAATGAAGGGTTGAAAATGTCTGTTAAACTCAAAGCAGATACCGTTAAATATTCGCCCATTTAAATTTTTAAAACACGATTTCAACCTAGAAAAGTGAGTATCCAAGGCGTGCACGCCCCACCTAGATGACTATTGAGCATATGCGTTACACAAATTCTAAGGAAAAGACCCAGCAAAGCCCGACAGGCAGGTTCGTAGTGACTCGGCAGTACACTTGCATCAAGCAGAGCAGTTGTGCATCCTGAGGGCACTACATTGTTATTTTAAATGCATCTGCATATAAGAAGGCTCCACGTGCCTCCTCGTCAAGCGCTGTATGTCTGATAGCTTAACGCTGTTTACTGCCCTTATCCGCCTAGAGCAGTTATTTTGTTAGAGTATCTTCTCACTGCTCACGTAACAACACAGATTCGAAACCATGGTTAAAATGTCACGAAAAAGTGTCACGTTCTGGCTGCAGCAACTTTTAAGCGGCAATCTCATCACTTCCATCATCAACACGCAGACCACGTGGTGACCCTTGATCTCACTCAACCCAGCAGCGTAACAATCGAACGATGATATACGAATCAGTTTTTGAAAGTCAAATTGCTACTTTAGTTGCTGTCTGGCGGCTGCATTGTTTAACTTCTATTGGTGTCGTTAATGCGTCAAGTATTAACATTAGTGGCTTAGTTACGCTTGCAGATAGAATTTTTGGTCTGCCGAGAAGTCAAAGATAAACTTGTAAGCGACTGTCGACCCCATATGAATAACACACTGTCACCACAAGAAACCGGTATACTCATCCGTAAAAATAAGAAAAAAGAGAGAGAGAGAATCACTTTCTCCTCAGCAAACAAAGAAAAAAAATCGTTCCTCGTAAATGGCCTAAAAAGCCTTCCTTCTTCGTTTGTGTTTGTGTTTGTTGCGCCACATTTCTGGGTATTATGCAGCACCAACTAGCCCCTCAAGCCGTTATTTTGTGAAGCCTTCCGAATTTTCCAAAAATTGAAATCGATAATTCCTACCACTATATATAACTTATAACGCGCAGTATGTATTTGTGCACTGCTCGAGTTGCGCAGCATTTGTGCGCCAAAAGAGTGAAATAAACAATGGCTGGCAGTGGTTGCTATAACAAAAAACAAACGCGGATATTGGTGGAACGTGAAAGCTCTTCACACCTATGATTACACAAAGCGACGTTCCATCAGTGACTTGAACCAGACCCGTGTGTTTGCCGAAAGGTCTCGCTCCCGCAGCTAACAGTTAGCAGATCACAGCCACAGGTCCGCTCAGTGGGCGCCGAAATATGCCTCGACACCAAAATGGAACAAAGCTCGGAGTCAGATCGTTATCTCGGCCTCGAGAGCGCTTGTTACAAGTCGCTTCTATCGATTTCAACAGCATCATAAATATCAACGCCAGGGCACGTCCTATAAGATGTCGATGCTTGCATGGTTTGGTGCGTTATCTCGCGCGCTGCATCTGCGGCATCCTTTCCGCGCATGAGGAGCCGTAAAACGTCTATACTGATATTGCTTACATTATTACGGGGCGGCATGGTTCTCGGCGCAAAGGGAGTTTATGCAACGTGCCAAAGGAAGCGACTGCTATGTTTTACTCGAAAAGTGCTATGACCTCTCCAGCAAAAGAGCACTGCGCTTCCGACCGAGAGTGCTGAAGCAGTTCTTTCTTTGTTTTCGCACAAGGCGCGCTCTTTCCGTTTGTTTATACGTCGGTCGCCATAAATATTACAGCACCATGGCGCTTGTACGGGCTGCTACGGAAAACATAGTCAAGACAAGATGAGTGTGTCATGCTTTTCCGGTGGCTGGCGGATTCCAGCTCGCGCATGCTTTTAGTGGCACGCTTTTCGTGCAACCAAACTTCCTTAGTCATCGTTACAGAATATGGACACGTAGATTTCGCTGTACATCAAAGATGGCGTTTGAATGCCGATCGCAATGTCGCGAGTGCAGTCTCGGAAGCTGAGAGCGCTTGTAGAAGGAAGTGAGATATAAATCACTCAGTTACTTCTGTGCAGGTTAGAGAACTCTTGATCTTCGTTGATCTTCGTGATCCATATTGAGGCTTGTGCGCGTAAAATCAATCGATAAATAAATCAATTATTAAATCAATCAATTATATAGTAATTAAAAGATAATAAACTTAACTCTTGTATAATGTGCACTGCTGGCACATACTTCATCAGGCAATCAACCATTTATCTATAGCTATATTCGGGTCATTGTTTAATAGCCAGATACTATTGCCAGGCTTGCAACTCGTTCCTCAATAGTCACTGCTGCGTGCAGTGCGGCTATGAGTACTACATCTCATTACCAGTGCTTATTCCCGCTTTGACCTCGACCGTTCGGCAGGACTCGTGAAGGTTTTGGTGGGGATTCCTGGAACCTTATTTTTCAGGTTCGACAAGCTAGTTTGACGTTTGCGGGCATTCAACACAGTGAATTTCGACATATGTTTCACCGATCACATCACATCACACGCACACGCAAACACAAAATAAATTTATTTGTATCGCACTACCGCTGATAGAATACGCTAACGCAAAACATTAGGTTGAAGCGCTTCACACGTCAGCGAGCTTTCTTGCGCGGTAAAGACTTATAGTAAGTGTATTCAAGTATCGAGCTATGTGCACTATATGCACAACTTTAGCCAAACGCACATGGGTTCTTCTAAACCGTGTAGAGAGGCTCTTCCGCGGAAGCCATATTCTTCGGAGGCATTATAAGTTCCTCTCACCCATCGAGACATTTCCAAGGATGGCGATGAATATGAGAATCAAAACTCCTGACCCTGATTTTGAGACAGAGATTGTGCTATTTTGACAGCAGGCATTAAAATTGAGCGGCACTGCAGTCGTTCCCTCATCGCAGTGCGCACTCTCTTTTGGCTCGGAGCACGAGAGTTCGCACTATATATGGGACCGCCCGCATCGTTTTGCAGGCTGGATATACGGCAACCCTTCGCCGAAAGAAATTCCTGCCAGCAAGTCGAGTCCGACGACGAGCCGGCTGCCGTCTGCGGGAATGCGAGGGCAGCCGGGACACAGCACCCAAAGGGGAAACTGGGCCCCAACTGTTGTGGGATCGTGTGTGGACCACGGATGCATACGGGCGGTGAGCTGCGACTTCGTTCTGCCGGTTATCGTTTGTAAAAAGCAGGGGGGTTCTGCTTGCTCAGAGGAGGCGTCACTCAAGCGCGTGCCTTGGGAACGAATTTGTGGCGTTCCTTTCGCATCTCGTCTTAACCTGGAGGCCACATTCCATCCGCCTCAGCCATGGGTGGGCGCTTCCATACAGACGAGGCCTCGGTGCCTGCACTCACACTCGCCAGGGTCGTGAAGATGACCTGCTTATTTGGGGCCTCGTATATATATATATATATACTTGGTTACTTAGTGTACTGTCGACAATGCCAGGTGTGCCGCTTTCCTTTATTCCTGTATGATATACGCTAAGATACACGTTAATGAGCAGTAGTTTCATTAGTAGGAAGCATCCAGCAGCATGCAGTTGGCAAATTCTATATGCATGTACAGCCGCTCTCCCTCCCTCCCTCTCTTTCCGTCCCTCTCTCTCTCTCTTTCTCTCTCCATCTATATGTGTGTGTGCGCGTGTGTGTGTTGATATGCGACCTTGCAAGGTAAGCGCCTATCATCATCATCATCATCATCATCATCATCATCATCATCATCATCAGCCAGATTACACCCACTGCAGGGCGAAGGCATATCTCATATTCCTCCAATTATGCCGCTCCTTTGCTATCTGTATTCGCTTGACCCCTGCGAACTTCCTCACCTCATCCGCCCACTTAACTTTCCGCCACTCCCTGCTATGTTTTCTTTCCATTGAAATCCAATTTGTTACCCTAAGCGATCATCGGTTATCCTATCTTCGCATTACATTCCCTCCCCATGCAGGTTTCTTCTTCGTAATTTCCACTAGAGTGTGATTAATTCAAGTTATTTCTCTGACCCACTCTGCTCGCTTCCTATCTCTTAAACTTAACACCATTACAAAAAAAAAAAAAAAAACACCGCAAGGTTCTACTGTCCGGAACTACGCGATGTCTGCGCAGTGTCGACAGTACACTAAGTAACCAGCCTAGGAACAAATTGTTGGAAACAAATCTCTAAAATTCTGTTCACCTTTTTATCTTTCCTCTCGGAGCTGCTTTCAAGAATCATGGCGCAGGAACGCAGCACGCGTCTCGTGCGCGCTCCCTGTACTATTCTCGGAGCGCAGCGCACCACTGGTCGCCTCTTCTTCGGCCCGTATAGTAGACGGCCGCGGATGGTTGGCATTCTAAGCCCGCACGCGCCTCGAAGCGCAATGCAGACACGCATGCGCGCACTACTGCTTTCTCCCTTTCGGACGCGTGATCTTCGCTCCTCTCCACAAGACTGAAACGGCGAAGAAACGCTGTAACGGTTCTGAGCAAGGCTTGCGGAACATACACTGCAACAGAAACTTCGAGGTCGACCGTCTAGGAACGGGGAGGAATGGTTTGGGGTCCGTTTCTTCAATTTGGTGTTTTGCGTCTGTCGCTTCGAACCGCTTTTCTTTGCTTTCCTTTTTATATATTACAGGAATGGAATGCTTCCGAGCGTTTTTTTTTTTTCTTTCTTTTTAGCGGGAAGATTCTTCGCGTCTTTTTGTTCACCCTACCTCCTTCTCTGTGTCGCGTATTTTTCGAGAGAAATTTCACCGCGCTTGTTCTTTCGGGTGGGTAAAAAATGGACCGCCGACGGTCGTGTCGTCCATTTCTCTCTGGTTTCTGGAGCGTCAAGCGTCTTCGCCAGGAATAACTCGCCGCCGCGATGTCGTCCGTTTTCTCTTGTTCAGCGCTGAAGACATTTCAGGGACATCCTCAACGTCCGTCTCAGTTCGTTTTTATTTGTTTCATTTTGATTTTCCTGCTCGCAA